>NW_024870459.1:570558-692946 GCF_013358625.1 Macadamia integrifolia | reverse complement strand
GGGGCGGGGGTGGGGTGGGGTGGGGTGGGGTTGGGAGGGACAGCCCATCTAAAGTTGTTTAAATATCAAGTTGCTTCTCAATCTAAATTTTTTGTTGTGTAAATAATAACTTGAAGCTGCGGTTCCAATGTTTTTCCCCCGGCCCTATATTAGTAAAGAAAAAGGTTCATATATGTTAGAAAGGCATGAATCATGTAATTATCTTATGTGATTATATGGTGGAGCATGGGCAGCCTTATTTAATATCTTTTTTTATGGGAAATCATTAAACATATATAAAATAGAAATACCAGGATATAAAGTAGATAAGTTTATTGAACAGAAAAGGAAAACAAATATCCAGGATTAAGCCTTATGTCAAGGTTACATGATAACTCATACAACTTTTTAAAGCTGACCATTACTAAAAAAATTAATAAATGAATAAATAAATAAAACTGACAAAGGACCGGATCACCTATTAATATATTTTGAATAACTTATATTTTGTCTATTTGGTTCTATTGTATCTCGTTGGAGGTTCTTCCCCTACTTTTCTTCTTAATACAAATTTTATACATCTATCTAATAACTTACTTCTCAAGATTCTCTACCTCAGATGAGATTTGGTACCAGATATTAGTATAGGATTTGGCCAGTTTCTTGAATCTTCTGTTGTTCTTTTCAACTTCGATGTGATAAGTAGTTATGACAAAGACAATTTCACCCACTTGGGTAGTAATAGGCAATCCCTAAAGGTTCTCTGAAAAGCTCTAGCGTGTTATCCTTCTAAAAACAGAGGGCATATGATAGATAATTAAAGTGTGAATCTAGATTGTTTTTGAAAAAATTTAACATTCAATGACTCTTTGAAGTCCAATATAAGGCGCATGAGGGCAAACTAATAATACCTTTATTTATCAAGAATGATTGAACTGGAAGAACATTCTTACCTAATCTCCAGAAGTGATTGTATTTCTTTGAATGATAGAGGGAGACTAAATTATACACCACTCTAATTTACTTCAGGGCTCTGAATCTAATGAGATCATAGGTTGAAGAAATTTTCCATTCGCTGCCAAAGCCCAATAAAAAATGTCATCATTGTCATAATTCATCTACTCTAAATGGATAAAAGAGGCCCAAGAATATCATCTTATTTAATTCCATTTCTTTTCTTTCTTAATCCCATCTTTGTTTTTAGAAAATGAAAGGAGTTAGTATATAATAGGTCAAAGGGGCAATTAAAAATATAATATTCAATCTAAAGATATACTCATCCATTTTATTTTATTTTATTTTATTTTGTTTTATCTTTTAATTTTAGATAATAGCATGGCTTCTCATTGCCTTCTCTCTCTTCTTTTTTCGAATAAACACCGCTTTAATGCAATACCTCGCACACAAGTTAACAATTGCAATGATCTCTTTGTAGTGAATCCCCTTATCGCGCTTAATATCCTTCACATTGAGAGAAAGAAGAAAATAATATACAGAATAGATGGTAATCACGAGTAGAGAATAAAAAACTCAAACAAAAATAGTAGTGGTAATTATTCCCACCTTCAATATGACCTAGGAGAAAGCTATCAAATTACCACGCTAAGGTCCCCCCTCCCGGGTCAGGCTAAAAAAAATGTTCATTTCCTTACCTTTTTTGAAAGCTTCTTAGGGGTAAGTATGTACCTGTGTTGGGACTTTTATGTGAACTTAACTGATACCGATTGATCTATTGGGCCTAAGCAGTTATAGATCCATTCTGATTAGGAAACTCTTAATCCAATCTATTATGGGAGTATAATAAGATTTTAAAGATTCTATTATAAATAAAATATTGATGGTCCATGCAACCATAACTTACACAACTTATTGTTTTGGGTGTATTGTTTTCTTACAAGATCAGATGCACATGGAGAGAAACCCAAGGGTAAGAGGCTGCAGAAGATCTCAATAAAGAAACTACAATTTGCGTGATTCTTTATCACTGTTTGTAAGGGTATTATTGTTAGTAGTTTAAAGATTCCACACACGCTCAAGAGGTATATGTTTAATCTCTTTTATGATTTGTACTTGTAACTATGGGGTTGTTCATATGAACATATATACACATACAAGAAAATACACTTATGGCAACGATAAAAAAAATACAAGTATCGCCAATTATAATCGATGGCAATGATAAAAAGAAAGTCGTTGCCTATATATAAATAGCGAAAGTAAAACATATGCGGTTGTCAAATATAACATATGGTGAAGGTAAAGGTAATAGCATCGTTAAAAATGATTTACAACGATGGAATAAAATATATTGTAGCCTAATTATATTTTTTGGCGACGGTAGAATAAATACCGTTTCTGAACATACAACACACGGATCCACCTTCAGGCCCTCTTAGGTATCATGTATTAGAGGCGACGGTTGATTAAGTCCTGTTGCCAAAATATTAGGTTTATACCAATGGTATAATATATTCGGTCACCAAAGATGATTAAAGGCATGGTTTTTAATATGCCGTTAAAAAAAAAAAAAAAAAGACAACAGTAATAAAATGGTGTCGCCTTATATTATTTTCGACGACTGAAAATTTGCTATCATTTCCAAATATCGTATGCTTAATTTTATGGTTTAGACTTTGGAGAACGGTATTCAATATGCTGTCACCGATTGTGTTTTACTTTGCGCAGGCATTTTTATTCCTTCCCGCTTTTTCTACCTCACTCTCGCATGAAATCCGCCCTCTCTCTCCAAACCCTAACTTCCATTGGAATTTTCAATGGTGGGTTTTGTGGGTTCGCAAATTTCTCTCCACTGTGATCATAATACCAATAGAGGGATTGCAAAATTTCATTTTATCAATGATGGGGCAAATCAGAGCTCCAAACTTGAACTTCCCAAGAACAGGCCAGTGTTTGGAAAGCTTCTATTTGGCAAGAAGGAGTGTATTGACTTTGAAGAGATAACAAGCTCGAATGAGGTAGCCCTATTTCGTCCCTTTTCTTTACCCCTTCAGATAACCTTTAAGTTCTTGAATATTTTTTGTGTTAGTAGTTAATATTGATGAAGACCCATTGGAGTGGTTGTCCAATTGCTCTCTATCACCCGTTGACCAAGGTGGCTATAATTGACTTTTGAAACTTGAAAACAGGAGTACCTTGAAGTAAACCTTTTGCTTTTGCTATTTTATGTTCTCTTTCATATTCAGACTAGGAGTAGTTCTGTTTTCTTCTTTTCCGTTGTCCATAACTCCATATATCTATAATATCAAACTACATTACTCCCCCTCCCCACCCCTCTTGGGGTGGGGTGGGGTGGGGTGGGGTGGGGGGACCCAATATGTTAACTGCAGAGAAGGTTATTTTAGAGTTACTTAAACAAACTTGCAATGCCTATAAAAATATTACAAAAAGGGAATGAGGCTGATTAGTGCTTAATAAATATTGAAATAGGTCTTAGATATGTGTTTAATAAAATACCTATTACTAAAATAGGTGTTTTAGTAATTAATAAAATACCGAAATTTACATGTGTATGCTGCCAACGAGGCCTTGAGTGCTTAAACTCAGGTATGCATATGATGTGCATCTACATTCCATGATTCTAACGTATTCATCGCTAACATTTTATGTTATAGGTATGCATATGATGTTCTAGAAGTCCAATCTCAGTGTCAGTTCATCTTGGATGTAGCTAGGGATCAGCAAATAATATATTAAGAAAATATAAAGAGATATATACAGAAGAGGTTTTGGGATAGCCAAACACGAAAACAAAGAAAACCTGAGTATGACTCCACTTATGGCATAGTCATCAGCAGAAATCAAAACTTTAAGACTAATTTTAACCTCACCTTAGCATTGCCATCAACAAGGAAAAAAAATCAATCTAAAGTACTTATCTAAGTCTTCCTCAGAAGTTTCGTAAGAATTTACTTAGAATTTGTCTTTGACTTTAGAAAACTCAATATATTTATAAATCATCAATAATTTAGGAAAGCATTTACATTTAATTACATTCAATAATTGATAAAAATATCAATATATGATTTATAAATGATCAGACTAAGATAGGATTATAAATGGTAGGGTTGTCAGCTAACCCCTTGCACCGAGAATATTGATCAATTATAAACGGGCTATGCTTGAGCTCAATCCATTTATCAATCGATTTAATCTCTGTACAGCCTTAAACTGGTGGGCTCGGTTAGGCTGGGCCTGAAATTGACACCAATAGATAGTACTTACCAATCAGTCAAGATCCACAACCCTTTTGATCCGGCATTTCCTGAAGAGTAACGATCACCTATCTAGGGAGTTTTTTTTTTTTTTCAATGTACCCCCATTTGGATTTGGCAACAGATATGTCAATTCTTTTGATAATCATAGGCTTTTTTTTTTCCACTGCTAAGATTATCCCTGAAGACGCAAGGTCTATGGCCATCACTTGATGTCTTGTGCATAAAAATTGCATCGGGTGGCTGAAGCCCCTAGCGGCATGTGACCAGATGCTCTCAATCACAGGATGTTCACTATACCTCACCGCTCGCTACAGACAATTTAAATCCAATGTCCTATATTCTCCGGCAGTGACTTAACCTTGTACCAACACCATGCTCCATGGCATGGCCATGTAGTAAAACAAAATGCACCATCTCTCTCTCTCTCTCTCTCTCTCTCTCTCTCTCTGGTTTTATTTGTGTTTTTGTACAGTGTAGCATGAACACAAATAATAAAAGGAGACTTGAAACTTGATAAGATGACAATGGTATCCAAATCCTTTTTACTTTTCTTATTTACTTATGCTCATAACAACTTTTAACATTATTCATCAAAGGAAAGAAGTGGAAAACATCAATGATCAACAACAAGGAAGTTACCACTGAGTGGTAGCAAGAGTACAGTACAAGACCAAATCAATTATATTTGTTGGCAATGTCCAAGAGGCAGCGACACAGTTCACTGGGGTTTGACGGCATAGGCATATGATCAGCATCTTCAATCTCCATCACCTCTTAAATTGGATTATTCTCAGTAATCCAACACTGGAAATCCTTGGTATGTGCTAAATCCTTATTGCTTACAATGTAAACTCGATTAACCGAGCCATATCCCTCTTTAGATAATGCCTTCACCTTTAATAGATCTTGATGGTACAAGGATCCAGGCTCTATCAGTAGTTTTGCTAGTGCCAAATCCTTTCAAATTGTATAGTGTCACAAATAGGGGAAAAATCCTTTTAGTTTCCAATAGGGACAAATATGTTTTATTTTTATTTGTGCTCAATAGTGACAAATAATATGTTAAAACATTAATGCCTCTTAGTTCTTCACAAAAAAATAAAAAATAATAAATAAATAAATAATTCAAAGCCAAGCTAGAACATTAATGGGGTTCCACGTGGATGGAAGAAATAATAATCTCACATTGGAAGAGAGTAGTCCGATATAAAGACTTGTAGGTACTTGGGCACATTCTCCTTAATGTCTAGTTTTTAAGGATGAGCTATAATCAAGTCCCTAATAAGTTGTGTCGACCCGAGGTTCAGCAAGGTCAGAGTGTGGCAGCCAAATGATTCTGCCAAGGTCAAGGTGTGGGAACTCTATGTGCCTTCGGGGATGAAATCAGAGAAGATCTCGATTTCCCACATGGAAGAAGTGTGTAGTGCATGTAAAAAAACTTGTAGGTACTTGGGCATAATGACTAGCTTTTGAGGATGAGTTCTAACCAAGTCCATAACAATTCCAAGGCCAAGAGTCCCAGCCTCAAATACAAAATTGCCCACCCACACGATGAGGCATGGCTTTGTGCTTCACCCCCCCTTGGATCCTCGCCACAGGCTGCCTCCTTGGGCGTCCAATTAAGTAATATATCCCCTTAGTGGACATTATATATAACAAATAAATAAATATGAGGACCTTGTGTATTTTTATTTGTAAATGTATTAAATTTCATGTAAA
The DNA here is from genome assembly GCF_013358625.1 of Macadamia integrifolia. Lineage (NCBI taxonomy): Eukaryota > Viridiplantae > Streptophyta > Magnoliopsida > Proteales > Proteaceae > Macadamia > Macadamia integrifolia. The sequence continues at coordinate 687,013 of NW_024870459.1, read as the reverse complement.
TAAATAAATAAATATTATATATATATATTACATGAATAAGAAACAAATGATTATTCTATTTTATTAATTTATCCTTCAAAAAAAAATGTGGTGTGGCGTACAATTTTAGAAAATATGCTGGCTTCATATATTATCAGGGCATTATTTGCATTTTATTGACTATGATCAGATTTTATTCAAATAAAATAAATAAAAGTTTCTGCAGGCCGGTCCATAAAATTTACACAACTAAAAAAAAAAAAAAAAACCTATATAGTTTCACTAAGGGTGTCAAAACTTAGCTTAAGCTAATAAAAGCGACTGAAAAAAAAATGATCTTTATTGGACTTTTTATGGACTGACGTATGATGAGATTAGCTAAAAATTGAATCGCACCAACCCAACAGATAACCAAACCAAATGAGACCAATAAAGAAAATGATTATGAGGTTATGAATAGGTGAATTGATTATCCATTTTTTCACTATTTATTCAACAATTATCCATGAGTGAAAGGAAAATTATGGTCCATCTAAGAATCGGATGATAGAAAACAGATACAGAACGATTCATGAAGATCGATAAGCATGCACGACAAACACTATAAAATACACGTTTTAGGCATACCTGAATCCATGGTTGAAGAATAAAAACTCCTCAATGTCTTCTTGTATGCTCTTTGTACAACACGATCAATGTTGGTCTGGTCTACCCTCTTTCCCTTATGCTTTTGATTGTTAGCTTCACTTAATGGGTCAGTGATAACTATATATAAGGGTGAGGGTAGGGACCAACCCTGCAATAAAATTAGGGTTTCCTCCCCATTAAGGAAACAATACCTTAGGTCCACACATGGTAATAAATATTTCATACCATTAAGGTGTGCTAATAGAATCCAATATCTCCATAGAGATCACTTACCAATAATATTGGATTCTTTCTGCTTACTCCATCTTTAGTCAACACCACTAAATCGGTTTTGGAAACAAATCTTTGACTATGCTAGCCCACCTAATAGGAAATCTTACAATCTCCCACTTGGGCAGCATATGTCACAAGTTTTAGATTTTAAAATTTATTTAAAACGACTCTCCGATTTAGATAAACTGAATGTGGCCACAAACAAAACAGTGTCGAATGGAGTGCACCTTAAACCAAATGCTTTGGTCCGAATGAGAATTACAAACACCCAACCGTATTGATCATCACATCTAAAGCGATATGGGACCACACACGTCAAAGTGCTCATAACATCACCGACTTGGGCTGAACAGTATGAAAGTGTGGTATGGAAATAACATGCAATAGTGATCATCATGTCTATTTCCAAATTGGTCCTGGCTCGAAAACCAAATGAGCCCTATGAGACAGATACCGAAGGTCTCATTAACTATAAGCGTCTCCCAAACGCTTAAGCTTCAATCAAAGAAGCTCATTGGGACTAGATCCGGATGTCCCACAACACTAGCACTAGACCTCAATCAAACGAGGCTTTACTAGTGACTGGATGTATGTGTATTGACTGGAACCTCAGATACCGAATGAGGTAAATACACCACATATAACCTCAATTTTCTGTAGGAGGCAAATAGATAAGTGTATACACATAAACAAATGGCCATAAAAATGCATATATATATATATATATATATTCTTGAGAACAATAATAATGCAATAAAACTGAAAGTTAAATGCAAACATATTGAGCAAAACTCCCACTAATAAAATGCATCAAAAGAACTAACAAGTCCCATATTAGTGACATGCTCTTGAAAAACTTTTGGAGTCAAGCCCTTAGTAAGAGGATCTGCAATCATGTTTTCTGTAGCAATCTGCTCCATTGTAATCTGTGACTCTTGAACTTTCTCTCTGACCAAAAAATACTTAATGTCAATGTGTTTAGAGCCTGAAGTACTTTTACTGTTATGAGAGAAACATACCGCAGCGGAGTTGTCACAGAACATCCTCAATGGTTTAGATATAGAGTCAACAATCTGTAGCCCTGAGATAAAATTCCTTAACCATAAAGCTTGAATAGTGGCTTCATAACACGCCACATACTCAGCTTGCATAGTAGAAGATGCGGTGAGTGTCTGCTTGACACTCTTCCAAGATATAGCCCCACCTGCCATCACAAAAATATATCCAGAAGTAGACTTGAGGTCATCTAGGCATCCAGCAAAATCTGCGTCAGTATAACCAACTACATCAAGTGAATCGGTTATTCTATAAGTAAGCATAAAATCCTTAGTGCCCTGCAAATATCTCATGACTTTCTTAGCAGCTACCCAATGCACTTCACCAGGGTTGCTTAAATATCTCCCAAGTACACTAACAACATAGGAAATGTCAGGCCGTGTACAAACTTGAGCATACATCAAACTACCAACAGCAGATGCATAAGGTATGTTCTTCATTTGATTGTACTCCAATTCTGTCTGTGGACATTGAGACTTACCAAATTTGTCCCCTTTTACAACTGGAGCTTTACTAGGGGAACATGCTAACATATTAAACCTTTTTAATATCCTCTCAATGTAACCTTTCTGAGACAAACCAAGAACGCCACAAGACCTATCACGATGAATCTCAATGCCTAAAACATAAGAGGCCTCACCAAGATCCTTCATATCAAAGTGATTTGATAATAATCGTTTTGTCTCATGCAAAAGATCAATATTATTGCTGGCAAGAAGAATATCATCAACTTAAAGCACAAGGAAAATGAACTTACTCCCACTGATCTTCAGATAAATACACTGGTCCACAAGATTTTCTTTGAAACCACAAGAAATGATAATTTCATTGAACTTAAGATACCACTGTCTAGATGCTTGTTTCAAACCATAAACAGATTTCTTAAGTTTGCACACAAGGTGCTCTGTATCAGCTTGCCTGAAGCCAAGGGGTTGTTGCATGTAAACATCCTCTTCAAGATCTCCATTTAGGAAAGCTGTTTTGACATCCATCTGATGAAGTTCCAAATCAAAATGTGTAACTAAAGCCATGATGATTCTGAAAGAATCTTTTGTCGAGACTGGTGAGAATGTTTCCTTGTAATCTATGCCCTCTCTCTGGCTGAATCCTTTTGCTACAAGTCTGGCCTTGTAACGCTCAATTTCACCTTTAGAGTTCCGTTTGGTCTTGAAAATCCATTTACAACCAATCGGTATGCATCCTTTTGGTAATTCAACCAAATTCCAAACATCATTAACATACATAGAATTCAATTCATCTTGCATGGCAAACATCCACATTGATGAATTGGGATCATTGGTAGCCTGGTGAAAACTGATTGGATATGAATCCAAAGTAATATCAAACTCATGTTCTTGTAAATAAACAACATAGTCATCAGATATGGCAGGCCTACGAGTTCTCTCTGATTTCCTCAAGGGAACATCAGCAACAATATGGTCCTGAATCTCATCAACAACAAGGGGTGCAGGCTCAACCACTATAGGTTGCACAGGTTCGTGAGTGGGGACATTCTCTTGTTCAATGTGAGGCTGTAATACTAGGGGTGTCAACGGTCCGGTTTGGTGCGGTTTCGGTTCGGTTCCACCAGTTTCGGTGTGACTTTGGAACTGACCGAAACCGACCCATTAAGGATTTATCGATTTCGGTCCGATGTCGGCTTGGGTGCGGTTTGGGTTCGGATTGGTACCGGTTTAGATTTATCAGGTCCATTTCGGTTTGGATCGGTTTTTTAAATCGGTATGGAGCCATTAGGAAACAACCAAATATTGAACTGTTGAACTTCGGTTTCTTAAATCGATTTGTAACGGGGTTGGTTTTGGTTTTTGGTCTAGTTTGAATTCGACTTTCCATACAAATGTATACAAAACTATGCAAATTTTGATTTTTTTAATGAATTTTGGAGTGTTTCGGTTTCTTACCGGTTTGATTTCGGTTTCAGTCTGGGTTTTGAGCCGATTTTGATTTGGTTTCGGGTTCATCCGATTTTTGGTGCGATTCGGTTTGGTTTTGGGGTTGCAATACTCGAAATCGAACCGAACCAATAAGGCTTCGGTTCGGTTCGATCCATGTTGTTATCGGTTCGGTCCGGCCGGTTTTATCGGTTCGGTTTAGGAATTGACACCCCTATGTAATACAGTAGACGGTAGTGTCATAGGCATAGGTACAAGAACACGTTCCTCCTCAAAAACAAAGTTACGTGGTTGAGCAGACTGAAAATCTAAATCATCCTCAAAGAAAACTGCCCGATTTGATTCCACTACTCTAGTAGAATGTGTAGGACAATAGAATCTATATCCTCTTGATCTTTCAGAATAACCGATAAAATGACCACTAATGGTCCTTGGATCAAGCTTCCTCATATGAGGATTGTAAGGTCTCACCTCTGCAGCACATCCCCATATATGAAAATGAGATAAATTTGACTTCTTACCAGTCCACAATTCATAGGGAGTTCTGGGAACAGACTTGCTAGGCACTTTATTCAAAATATATACTGCTATTTTCAAAGCATCACCCTATAAGAAATCAGGTAAAGTTGAATTACTTATCATGCTTCTCACCATATCCATAAGGGTACGGTTTCTCCTTTCAGCCACCCCATTCTGCTCAGGTGAACCAGGCATAGTGTACTGAGCGTCAATACCACATTCTTGAAAGAATCTGGCAAATGGTCCAGGGTTTCGCCCAGTTTCATCATATCTACCATAAAACTCTCCACCTCGATCAGATCTCACACTTTTTATCTTCTTTTCCCTTTTAAGTTCTACCTCTGCTTTAAAAACTTTGAAAGCATCTAAGGATTCAGATTTTTCTTGAATAAGGTAAATAGAACCAAAACGGGAAAAATCATCTATGAAAGTAATAAAATATCTGTATCCACCCATGGTAGTAGGAGTGAATGGACCACAAATATCAGTATGAATCAGCTCCAATGCTTCATCCTTCCTGGTTGCACCTTTCTTTTTAGCTCTAGTGTGTTTCCCCTTAATGCAATCAATACAAATTCCAAAATCTGAAAAATCCAATTGAGGAAGTGTACCATCCTTAATCAATCATTCTATCATCTGTTTAAAAATATGTCCTAAACGTTTATGCCACAATATAGAAGAATTTTCATCCAATCTAGCATGTTTAGGATTTGTAACCACATAATTTATAACAGAAGAACTGTTGGCATGTTTGGAAGAACTAATATCCAAATCAAATTTATAAAGACCATCATATAACAAGGCAGATCCAACCATAAGAGAACCAGAATAGAGAGTAAGTTTTTCATTTCCAATATTAAAAGTGTAACCACAACTGTCAAGTTTAGATACCGAAACAAGTTTTCGTCTAAACGATGTTACATAAACCACATCATTCAAATTCAAAACAAAACCACTGGATAAAAGTAATCTAACTACTCCTATAAATTCAACTTTGGTCTTCTCTCCATTTCCCATGTAAATCATCATCTCTCCATTTCCCATGTAAATCATCATCTCTCCCGCACTTGGTTTCCTCCTGCTTCTTAATTCCTGCAAACAATTAGTGATGTGAATAGTTACTCCAGTATCAATCCAACACGAATCAGGAGAAACATCTACAAGATTGGATTCAAGACACACTAGAGCTAAAGATGTACCTTTCTTTTCAAGCCATTTCTTATAGCCATAGCAATCTGTCTTCATATGTCCATCCTTTTTGCAGAAGAAACACTTTCCCTTAAAAGCCTTAGTCTTTGGTTTCAGATTCTGATCGGTTTTCTGTTCTATTTTTCCTGATTTTTCTTGCTTGTTGCCTTTCCAATTTTTCTTGAATTTCTTCTTACCCCCATTATTGGAAACAAAATAAGCAGAGTTAAATTTTTCCTTCTTCTTTCTTTCCTCTTCCTGTACCAATATGGAAGTCATGTCCTCAAGATTCCACTCCAATTTTTGTGCATTATAGGAGGTCTTAAGAGTATCAAACGATGATGGAAGTGATTGCATAATTTGCCACACAAGGAAAGAATCAGATATCTTCACTTCCATCTCGCCCAATGTGGCAGCATAATTGGTCATTTTCATAATGTGATCACGTACTCCACTTGTGCCATCATATCGAGTGGATGAGAACCACTCTAAATATGTTCCCTTCTCAGCCTTATCAAATTTGGTAAACTTTGTATTAACAGCTGCAAGAAAATCCTTAGCATTTTCTTTCGAAGGCACACTTTTCTTAATGGTCTTGTCCATAGTATGCTTCATAACAATCAGGCACAATCTGTTGGACTCCTCCCACTTTTCATAAAGTGCTTTTGCAGTAGCATCACTCTCAGTTGTGGGCTCGGGGGGTTTATCAGTTCTCAGGGCATAATCGAGTCTCATGATTGAAAGAGACACAGTAAGAGAGTCTATCCACTCCTCAAAATTGGAACCATTCAGGACTTTGATGGAAGATAATTGGGAAGTCATAGCTGGCAATCATAATTACCAAAATTTTACCAAAACATACAATATGCAATAACCAAAAGCATATCAACATCCCAATAATATAATGAAAACTGACTAATTAGGGCTTATTAATCAGATTTATCCCAATACCAATTTTAACAATTGTATGAAAAACATGAACTGGGAAAAGATCCAGCATCATTGGGGTCACACATGTGGTGGCAAGATCGCCCAACATGGAGTGAAATCTTTCACATGTAAGGCGAGACGTCAAAAAACAACACCATATTGTAGATTCCGTCACCTGTGGTGGCAAGACAAAAACCTCCAAAATAGTGAAGCTCAAAACGTCACTCTCACACCATCAAGCAAAACCGACCAAACGAAGACTCACCTGTGTTGGCAAGAGCACATCGTTCGCCATATGGCTTTCTTGACTGCAATCCATCTGGATGATCTATAGTGATTTTGCATCTTTAGGAATTAGCCCACTAAGTGGAAGTCTAATCTCTAAAGTTACGAAAACTCTATAGACCTGGATTGTAACTGTATGCCCATTATATTTTTTTTAATAATTTTCCATCAAAGAATTACTGAATAATAATATGAAAAACAAAAGCACATAAAATTTTAATATATAAAATCATAAGTGTTCCTATTATGACAGATCAGAACAACATCATGGGTTGCATAATAATTCCCTATAGTGACTGAATCAAATAGCACAAGAATTAATATGAAATAACAAAATTATATATTTAATGTGATAGTGACTAAACCAAATGTCACAAAAAGTAAATCTGTAAATAATTATGCTTTATGATTCTGTTATGAGTCAACCAATTAAAACTCATGACACATTTCTATGTTATTTTATTTTATTTTATTTTAAAACAACCAAAACACGGTTTCAAATAAAACCGTACTTACATTTTACTTTTTGTCACTTTTTTTTTTAAACAACCAAAATAGTAAAAGCAATCTGCCGTAGTTGCTTTTGTCACTTTTTTTTTTAAATCAAACTGTAAAAAGGCAACACGGTTGCTTTTGTCAACTTTTTTTTTTTTAAATAAAACTTTGTAAGTTTTATCCTTTAGTAATAATATATTATTTTTCTTGTTTCTTCAAAACAAAACGACTCGAGGAGAAAAATTGATGTTTATTACTGTGGTACAGCCGATCGATTTTTCATGAACGAGGCTCTGATATCATTGATAGAAAACAGATACGGAACGATTCATGAAGATCGATAAGCATGCACGACAAACACTATAAAATACATGTTTTAGGCATACCTGAATCCATGGTTGAAGAATAAGAACTCCTCAATGTCTTCTTGTATGCTCCTTGTACAACACGATCAATGTTGGTCTGGTCTACCCTCTTTCCCTTATGCTTTTTGATTGTTAGCTTCACTTAATGGGTCAGTGATAACTATATATAGGGGTGAGGGTAGGGACGAACCCTGCAATAAAATTAGGGTTTCCTCCCCATTAAGGAAACAATACCTTAGGTCCACACATAGTAATAAATATTTCATACCATTAAGGTGTGCTAATAGAATCCAATATCTCCATAGAGATTACTTACCAATAATATTGGATTCTTTCTGCTTACTCCATCTTTAGTCAACACCACTAAATCGGTTTTGGAAACAAATATTTGACTATGTTAGCCCACCTAATAGGAAATCTTACAATTCATGGTTCCCATCCACCGTTGCAGGAACCTCATCATCCTTGCCATCCCTCTCACTGTTTCGACGAGAGTCATCTCTATCTTCCTCCACCATAGTCCTCACTCGACGCAAAAAATCGATAATAAGTGGTTGCCTGCCACGATTAGGTGGCCATCCACTCTCAGGCTCCTAACTGCCACCCACCAGCAAATCCGCACTTCACTCACCCATCATTCCGCTCCACTGCTAACTTGGAGTCAATTGATCTATAGGCTGGTTCTAGTTTACTTGAATTCTAAATTTGGCATTGTAGTTCGGCCTTGGTCTCATCTCACCCAGGCCTACTTCCACGTGTTAGGCTGGCACTAGCGCATATACTTTTACCATAACAAAATGCCCCCACTCCTGCAAGTCGTGAGGGTCTATATGAGTAGGAAACCTTGATCGACCTGTGAGTTAAGTGGGTGTACCATCGATGTGTTCTATCCTCACAATGAAGTGGTCCGAATGACCATCATTGGTATCTGATACGTTGAAGGGTTCTTCTCTTGGATCTAATCTGAGCGACAGTTGCTCCCCCGAGTCGGCATTATGGTGGAGGGAAATTCATCGCCTTTCAGTAATTTACCTTTTGGGTTTTAACTTTTGGTATCTTTGTCATTAATGCACCACGGATTCTCAGAGCCACGAGCTCCATGTGGCTGTAGGCTTTTGCTGAGTGAGAGAGATGTTATTGATGGGTAAATGGATGAGAGGGGTGCCATATCATTAATGTTGCCATCAATTTAGGGAAGAGGAGCCAAAACATTGGTCTCGCTTGGTTTTAATTCCACGACTCCTCGTAAAGGGTGTCAATCATGGGCTGGCATTTAATGCCCCCATTCGTTAAGGGTTTATTTGGCCTTTCATTCCTTCTTCTTCATCTTCGTCTTTATTTGTGCTCTGCAAGTGGTAGTGACCTCTGCAAGTGCCCTTAGAAAATCGTTGCTGACGTTCTCGGTCCATTTCCTTCTGTTCGTAGTCATTTCCAACATTGTCCTTTCCATTTTCTCTTGTTGGGCTTCGTTTGGTTGTCAGTAAGTGTCTTTCTCCTGTGTTCCTTCTATTTTTCCTTCTTTGTTGTTTTTTCTTTGCCATTCTAATGGCCTCTTCTGATGGTGACCGAGAGACAGACATCGAGGCAATTGCCTTTGCCAATAGGGCTTTTTATGCTGACCCCCTCATTCCCTTAGCAAAGCCCTCCACTAGGGGGTTTCTGCCCCCAATCCTGCTGCCATATATGTCCTGCCACCATCTACTGCGGTGAGGCGTAGTTTGGCTATCCCTAGGGCCACCCAGGGGACCGTCCCAGCCTTCATTGGTCCTTCCATGGACCTAGGTTTTGAGGTGAACAACTACTATAGCATGGTTACCGCCGAAAAGTTGGTTGGAATAAGGGAGACATATCACAACCCTGATTCTATTACCCTCCGATCACCCTCTTCAACCGAGAGATCTTGTACTCGGTCGGTGACGAGGTGTGCTCATACGAGGAACTTCTTATAAGGGGCTTAGGTTGCCCTTCCTCCTCTCCTGGAGAGAGAACTTCTCTCACTTTGGGATTTCTTCCTCACAACTCGTCCCTAAATCTTGGTTGAAAAGGCTTAGGTTCTGTACTTTAGTGACCAATTTCGACCTGCTAACCTCCTTTTCCATTTTCCATTTTTTTTTTTCATCCGAGTTCGTCTGCTCGTCGCCGAGGCTGGTATACCCTAAACCAATGCACGAAGATCATATTTGTCAAAAGGCAAGCCTTCTTCCATCAACGGATGTAAGAACATATTCTTATTTGTGTCTGGGGTCAAAGAGGTGCTAGTCAAAAATGCCTAATACGAGCCGAATGTAGCTAGGAAGGCCTTTCCTAATTCATCATATTTACGTATCGATTTGGGCTTTAGGGTTAAAAACTAGGTCAGGGTGGCCCTCTTCAGAGAGGCTGGGAACACTCGGCAGAGTGCTATGTCTGAATGACCCTGGATATCAACATCATAGAGTGTTAGTGTCGCAGGTGCTATCCGTCGTTCCATCATACATGAGGAAGGCATCTACACTTCTTTGGAAGGTCAAAACTCATCAGTTCATCAAATAAGCTGTTGTGTGTTGGGACTGCTGGTATCCCATTGGTAGAACCCATACAAATGCCCTCATCTCTGATTCGATCAAGGACTGGTGGATCACAACAGTACATATTTGCAGAACCCGTGCAAGCACCATCTCCATGTTGGTCGGTGAGTGGTGGATCGTGACCCTTGTGAGCACCATCTCCATGTTGTTCGACAAGTGGTGGATTGAGATGGTACATATTAGTAGAGCCCATGCTTCCACCATCCTCACGCTGACTGGGGAGTTGTGGGTCACTCCAGTGCATGTTAGCAAAACCCGTGAGACCCACTGCTCCCTGTGCAGGTCTCGGTCTCAATGGTAACATAAGTTCAATTGTGCCACAAGAGTTAGTGGTCCTTCAAAACGCACGGCCCAAACTGTCAAATCATAACTCTAAACAGTCAGTTTGACTCTAATACTTAAAGTTGTAATGCTTACAATTTTGAATTCGTGGTAGGAGCGCTAGGATCTAGCTGCTCTAGCAGTAGTGTAGGAGGAAGGATGTTCACTGGTTGTGGTGCCTCGATGTCCTGCAGTACTCTTTACTGGATGGTTCATATCTAGTCAGCCCTTGGTGTGGAGGGGATGGGGTCCTACTCCTGTGGGCCGCTGCATCCTCTCTCAAAGACACGTGGGTGGTTTATATCGTGGGGCTATCCACCTCGAGCATATTCTAAGAATAAAAATAAATCTTTGTACTCGGCAACTAGGGTTAGGGCCTAGGACCCAGGATTTGAGTCCGATCCATCAGGATGGACCCGAGATTGACTTGGTCTGGTCTAAAGATTAGGGTCAGTGCGAGGTTATGAAGTTGGGAAGGTGTTAGGCACCCACTTCACCTGGTTAAACTGGTCTTCCTATCAAATGCTAGTTTTCAAATATTCCCCTTTCTATGTCCTAACCTACATGCATGACTATGCTACTAATATACAATATTATTGACATATTGTATTTAATGTAAGATCTACATTATGGCTACTATGTTAGAAAATGTGCCTGACCTTGACCCCTGTTCTAGGTTAAGAGGGGACAGACCCCGACTGATGCTTCAGCAGCTCTGGTGAGGATCCCTGGCTCAGACGGGACTGACCTCGGCTGTTTGCTCCTCTCTTTTAGACAATCTAGGCCTTCATTAGCTCTCCAAGCTTTGGCACCCTCGTCGAGGGTGGGAGGTGGAGGAATTCCTTCACCCCACTCTTCTTCACTTACTTCTCTCTTCTCTCTCCTTTTTCACTTTTTTCTCTCTTTTCTCTTTTATTCTCTCCTTCTTGGTCTTGCCTTGGTATTTTTTCTTCTTTTTTCAATGGGGGAGAGGAAGACACTATTTATAGGTGTCAACCCCCTCTTACGGGTCTCCAAAAATATTCCACGGCCTGCCATCCAAAAATGGTAGGCTCCCACAGGTCTGCCAATTTTTCTTCCCAAAAATGAATTTTCCACATTTTAAATGTCCAAATACTACCTTATTTATTTGAATTTCTTTGACCCATCAAGAAATTGATAGGCCCGTCAAAAAGACTTTCCTAAGAAGTTATTTTCATTAATAAAAATCATTTTTTTTATTTTTTTCTTTCCTTTTTGAGTAGGGTACTCATGGGTCCATGAGGTCCTGTGCGGGCCCATGGGTGTGCCTGTGGGTTTGGATTAAGTCTGGTCAAAATCAGGTCCATCGATCCCTGTTTTAACTTCTGGGAGATCCGGTGGTCCGATTTTCATGCATGTTATATCGTCAAAATCATCTTTTCGAACACTATCCAATGGTGTGGTTTTCGGCTCCTTATTTGTTCATAAAAATAAAAAAAGCAAAGAGGGGACTTTTTCCCATTTTTCAGCTGGGGGTTTTCACAATCCTTATTTATGCCATTCCTGCATCATTGGAGAGTACATAGAACCAATTCGCCAATATATAACATGCTAGTATCGGGCACCACAAGATCGGGTTCGAAATTGGCCCGAGGCCAGATAAGGGTTTCAAGCCGATTTGGGCCACTTCCAAGTTCAGGATTGGATTAGGGTTTAGGGTTGATTCTCAAGCCATTGTCGTTACCTGGATTGTTGCCAAAGGCCGAGATTCCCTTCCGATGTGAAGCACAAACCTTGATCATTCCCTGTATGTCATCACTACCTGGGTGGGTGACAAAATTGGGAGTCTACAGAATGCCCCTCTTTGGTCAAGGTTGTGCCAAGGCCTAAGGGAAAAGAAAAGATGTCCCCAAATTTGTCACCATGAGCATGTACTGCAGCCATCATGCTCGATGATGGTGGAGGTGCAAATGCACAAACGGGCCGATAATCCATCGGTAAACTTCGCAAATCGGTTAAATCATCAATTCAAGCAAGAAATTAATATGACCCTATCTAGGAATTTTGAATTGAAGAGTCAAAAACTTACGTGTGCCACTGCATGGAAATCCCTGCTAGTCCCTGCCAAGGTATTAGTACGTAATAATTCAACATGCAAATGGTTTTAAGGGGTCATCCCACTGTACTAAGCTGGAGACCAGGGTCAAACAATGGGCTGCCCGTTGGTGTCCCGCCGTATTAAGCTGGAGACCAAGGGTTAGACAAAGGGCTATCCATTAGTGTCCTGCTGTATTAAGTTGGAGACCAAGGGTCAGACAAAGGGCTGCCCGTTGGTGTCACACTATATTAAGCTAGAGACCAAGGGTCAGACAAAGGCTTGCCCATTGGTGTCCTCTTGTATTAAGCCGACAACCAAGGGTCAGACAAAGGGCTACCCGTTGGTGTCCCACTATATTAAGCTGGAGACCAAGGGTCAGACAATATCTTGGGTCATACTATGTATTATGGTTGTTAATAGTCAAACAAGATTTTACAATTTCCCCATAGGGTGCTGAATGTCCGGCACCCGGGTGAGCACCATTTTGGCTTTTTTTTTTTCTTCATTATTTCATTTATTTTGCTTTTATCATGGTCGACTCACTAGGGAATTTTTTTTGTTTTTTTTTACCTCATGGATCCATGGGTCGCTTTTGAGTTTTTTATTTTATCTATTTTTTTTATTTTTTATAGACACATATTTTTTTATTTTTTTATTTTTTTATTTTTTTATTTTTTGACCTTATGATCCCTTGAGTCACCTCACAGACCTGTGGGATTCCCCACGGTTTCATGAATAAGAATGGTCCCCCTATAAATAGGGGCCCTCCTCTGGTCTTTTTCACTTCATTCTTTTTACGTCGCCTGTACGCAACACTCTCTTCTCTTTCTTCTGTGTTTTCACTTTTTACCAAGAAATTCTCTGATGGGGTCGCACAAGCACACACATGGTGAGAGCTGTAGATAGGCTAGCAGACTCGTGGTCCGAGAGAAAAGCTACAATGAGGTGGGTCAATGCTAAAGGGAATTAAGGACCACATCTGTAACTCCGCTTGGGGAGAGTGGGTAGGCCAAAATTATTTTATTATTATTTTTAATTTTTAATTTATTATTTTTTATTATTTGTATGTAATGCATGTATGCTTTTAGGATGCTTCTTATGACATGTATGTCCATGATATGTCAAATTTTCATGATGTATTTTTCAATGTATGGTTGAGACACTATGTATGCCTATGCATATTTTATGCCTTAAGCTTGGACTATGTTGTGAGAGATCCTATGAATGCATGTCATGATTATGTATCTTCCATATTATGCTTCATGTATGAACTCCTATTCTACATGTCTATGAATGCCTGTATGCTTATGCAGGTATCCCTTAATCCATCTACTCCATGATGCTTATGTTAGAATGCTCACCTGTTATGGTAGGGTCACCCTGAGCCTGCTTACCAGAAGTATGGTTATCCAAACAATGTGGGATCTTTGATTAATCACTCCTATCTCAGTTACAGTGGACTATCCGCAATATGCCCTCTCAACCCTGTTTTTGGTCGTGCGTCCGAAAGTTGGACATTGAGTTGACTCGGGCCTTGGCAGAGCGGTGGTGGCTAAGCACCCATACTTTCCACCTTCCCATGGGTGAGATCACCATCACCCTGCTTTGCTTTTACGCCCTAAAGGGCCTTCCGTTTGGTGGTGAACCCATCACTTTGTCTACTTTGTTTGATAGAGAGGCCATTGATGAGCTCATAGGCTTCGATTCCTCCAAGCCCACCATTCTTCTTTCTACCATACGTAACTTCTAGGTCCAAAAGGATATGACTGTGGCCACCTCATGATCGAAGAAGAATCAGTTTATTCGAAGTGTTTTCCTCTACTGCTCGGCCAGTGTCTATTTAGTAATCCCTCAAATAGGGTGGACCTCTGCTTTGCCTACTACTTCAGGGATCTAGAGAATATTTAGAGGTACGACTGAGGTGGCACCGCCTATGCTTACTTTCTAAGGATGATGGATTATTTGGCTTTGGGCAATCCTAGTCTGTATTTGCAGGTAAGAACCGATAGGTTGGCACACTTTTCATTTCCCTTCTATGATTTGGATGGCCATCATTGTGATTCTGAGCAGAGGGACAGGGTGGCTCGTGCCTTGATTGATTTCCCCTCCTAGTAGGACTTGTCTTCCTACGTGTATCAACCCTTCTCCCAGGGTTTACTTCTCTTAGTAGGTTGGCCTTTGGAGTGGGGCTTCGAGCCCACAAAGATGATCCTCTGGCTGATCCCCGAGGGTTTGGTACTCCAGTCACTCGGACTCCTCTAGACCACCAAGTGGCTGGGAATGTATGTTAATGGTCCTTTGAGGTTTGGAAGATTGTGGGCTTTGTTGTCATTCCACATTGGCAGAACCCATACGACTGCCTTTGTTTCTTTATCGATCAATGCATGATGGGTCAAGACTATGCGTATTTGTAGAACCCATTTGACCCACAATGTTACAAACAAGTTTTGGTTTTAGGGGTGGTAATCCATTAGCCTGAGCTATGGCAGGCGAGATCTGAAGAAAGGCTTATCCGAACTACCGGATGAATCTCCTGAACATGTCATTCATCTCCAGTACTTGAAGTTGTAATCCATGAATCTGCGCATTGGTGGCTAGTGCTTGAGGGTTTAACTCCTCAAGCAGTGGTGGAGGAGGTAGGGTCCCCCCCCCCTCTAGTGGAATCTAAACACCCATTGGCTGGAGGCTCTCTCCTTGCACTAGCTCAGATGAGCCCCCTGGCAGCATTAGTTGTGGAGGGTCTACTCCATAGGCCAATCCCCCTGAAATGGTTGGGGGAGATATTAAATGCTTACTGCATAGCAACATCGTTCTTGAGTTTATGGCTTTGTTGTAAAATAGTTTCCACAAGCCACGCTGATTTGTTGTGGAAAGAAATCATCCAAGGATTTATATGCATCCTACAGAGAAGAACAAACACTAGAGAGTGAGTGCCGGGATGTTCTGGAAGGGGACTCTTCGATGCCTAAATTAGATCACCTTGCAAGCAGAATGGAAAAGTTTTTATCCTTGTGAAGGGGACTTACCTGGGTATTTATAGCTATAGAGTGGCGGCAATGGAGAGTCTTAATTAGGCGAGTCTCCTAATCCGGGTAGGAGTCCAAATATAGTATGAGTTATACTCAGGGAATGAGTAGATGGTAGCTATTCTAGTTTTAGGAATCTTCTATATCCCACTTGATGAGGGAGATCTCCTACCTTTTTAGGGAAGATTAGGAGTCCTTGTAGATGATCTTTCCTGATTTGGATAGATCCACTCCTTGCTTAGAGGTTACGTACTTAAATAGCAATGAGTTTTCTAATAGTGAACACATTTTCTTTATTCAAGGACTCTCCCAACGACAGTGGTTCAGTTGCTCGATTGCCGACCTACTTCTTTTGAGCACCTGATGGCCAACTGATCTACCACATGCCAGCCTATAGATGTAGTTGTAGTTCAACAACATAGTAGTTGACCTTAATGGCTTGGATGTGTCCCGTCCATTTGGATGTGGCTAGGTTGCTAACCTCGGTAGCTCAGACTCTGACCTCAGAATTTTGAAGTTCGCCCGTCCACTCAAATGTGGCTCAGCTACTTGGTTACCAACCTACAGATGTAGACTTTGGTCATTGTGTGGTTGGCCTACATATGTAAACATAGGTTGACCATATTGCACCCAACCTATAACAATGGCATAACCCGAGGATGTAGCTCTATCGTTTGGTCACTCAACCGTCGATCTAGGAGCATATGTCTAGCTTGGTTGTTAGGTAGTTGAATCCATCCCGATCAATTTTGTTGGTCTCGAGACTAGCTCGTCCTGGGCTTGCTCAAACCAGTCGGGTCCACATGTCGCTCTAGTATTGGTGTGTACTTTTTGCTATAAGACTATGATTATATGGAATGCTTTATATGAATGAAAAATGATGGTTTATGATTATATGTAATAATGTGTATGGACATGTCAAAAACAAATGCTATGACAAGAAAAGAGAAGGTAAAACCAAGGTCAAGAAACTACCCGATGAGCTCATATAAACCAATATCTACCTAACCTGTGCTATTTCTAATGGATCTGGAATTAGATAGTCAGTGTCGCCCTAGATACCAATTTAAATAATTTTCTTCAGTGTTATTTTTCCTTTGAGATTGGATCTTAAGTGTGACTTCTTCTCTGCTTATGGCAATGCCAAAGGTGGAGTAGTCTCCCTCTGAGCCCAATTGAGGGTCTTTATTTACCCTAGTTGTATATTCTCTTCTCCTTTTTTCTCTTTTTTAATACATATGATTTCTTAGCAAAAAATTATGAATGGTTTATATGAATGACAAGTTAAGGAAAGATGGTTTATGATTGTATTAGAAATGGTGCATGGACACGTTTAAGGAAATAAAAAAGAAACAAATGAAAAGATGGACGACTGTGTAAATTGACTACAACCATTTTCGACAGGGGGTTAGGTTTTGGATGAGGCACATTTTCAACAGGGGGTTAGGTTTTGGATTAGGTATAGGTATATGTTTATGTTCCTCGCTTATCCGTGGGATGCTCCACCTAGTCAGCAGAATGGCCCATTTGGGATGTGATGAGATATGTTGTGCCACCTAGCCTGTGTAAGGGTATCAATCGGTCGGGCCGGTCTCGGTCGAGCTTAATCGAGCTTGACCACTTAGAAGCCTTGCACCATGAATGCCCGTTTAAGTAAACGGGCCTAGCTTTGGGCGGCATTGTACGGTTTATAATTGGGTCGGTCGGTGTCAGACTTTAGTCAGGCTTCGTTAAACAGGTTTTAACTAGGCCTTAACCAGGCGACGAACCTATTTAAATCTAAACGGGTTTTAAATATGCCTACCCTAAAATTTTTATCTTAAGTGGGTTGAATGCCCATAAATATGTGAGGCAAATCTTTAATAAAAAAGATAAATGATATGAGATTATGGTTGTTCTTACAAAGAAAAAGAAGAGATTATGACCTTTACCACTTACAAAATAAAGCTCAATTAAATCAAATCCTATCACAAAGCAAAGGGTAAGAAAGCTTAATTTGTTTGTTACTAGTAGTGGGAAAATAGGAATTTTATGTAGTACTAAAGGGGTCGCGCTGGGTTGGGCGACATCGAGTCGGTTCAAGCTAGGCATATAAATGTGTTGGTTTGGTCGGGCGCCTGACAGGCTAGCTACCCGTTTAATAAATGTGTTGGACTCAAGCTCGACATGTTTATTAATCGGGCCAGTCCAGGTCGGGCCGTAAACATGTTGGGCTCGGTCAGGCCTACTGGTGCAGGCTCAGAATTGATACCCCTAAGCCTATGGTTCCCTCATGTGTGTCACGTAGTACATGTTTTTGTGTATATGTGCCACATATGATGCCTCACATTTATGATTACAGTTCGCAGTATTTCTCAAAGCCTTAAAGGAGATTTTCATGGTTTTAAAGTTCAACAGACTATTTCTGATGTTTTTCCTGAACTATATATAGTGTTTCATAAATGCTTTCACTCATCATGTTTTATGTCATGGAAAGGTTATGCATGTATTTGAAAAGTTCATGGATATTTGTATTTTGTATCATATGTGGTTGTGCCAACTAGATTGTATAGCTCACTTTATTATTTATTTCTCACAGATCCCTAGAGGTGTGGCTTGGTTCAGAGGGGAAGTTGGTTATGTACCCAAAGGACTTGTTAAGCGCAATAGTGAGTTTTGAATCAATAATAAATTCCATTGTAGCAGTGGTAAAAAAGACTGTGAGTCATTGGTTAAAGATTTTGTGATCTATTTTTTATCACTGCTTATGAGGGCAACACCATACCTATTACCCTGGTTTGGAGTGTTACATATGACGCTGTCGTACCCTTGCAAAACACAAAAAATCCAACAGAAGGAACTTCCTTTTCTTTCTAGAGGGATCGAGGTTATTGCTAAAACCATGTTGATTGGTTGAACTGGTAATTTGATGTTGATACTTGGAATTAGAATACTAAAGAAGATGTTGGAGCCAGTAACAAACCTTTTGCTTTGTGCATGACATGTATTAGTAGATGATTTAGCCGACCCCATTTATTTGGGATAAGGCTAAGGTTTTGTTGTTGTTCGTATTAGCAGATGATTTGGATAGTAAAAAATGATTGTGAAAACTATGATTAGATCTAGAGAGGAGATCACAAAGTATTATCTATAACAATTAACGGATGATGTAATTTGCACTAGAATTACATTTAAGATATTTGTCATGATATAAAATTGGGGGAGGCTTCACTTAGCAAGCGGTATAGGGGAGAGCACCAGTGAGGTGAGATGGAGCAGTTTCATATATATGCAGGAGGACAATGAGGTCATTTCACGTGTGTAGTAGATAGATGGAGATAAAAGGTGCTAGCATACCCTCCGCTAGCAGCTCAGAGAAGCTTTTGGCTATAAAATTATGACTACAATAAAGGTTTCTTTTACAACTTTTATACACATATCCTCAGAAGACTCTAACACAATTTCTACACTTATGGACTTAATATGTCTACTATTGAATCTTGTTCGGCAGGTGTTGAAGTATGCACTATCGGTGCCGTGGTAATGGGATGGTGCATCCACATCTATAGCTTGATACTAGGTTTAAGGAAAACGGGAAGTCCTTTTGCTGGCTTTGGAAATGGGTCAAAAATTATCTTCTCATCAGGGATAATTTTCTCCCATTTGAACCTATTAACCACATGGTACATAAAAACAAGTATCTCCAATCGAGCGTACTCTTTTCCGGGGCACATGCGAGGTCCTCCTCCAAAAGGAACATATGTATAAGGAGCAGGCCCAGTTCCTTCAAACCTAGCAGGATCAAACTGTTCAGGATGTGGAAAATAGTTGGGGTTCTTGTGTGTTGAACTTGCACTCCAATATATCTGCAAACATGAATATTGGGTGATTGATACTTTAAGAGGTCCACCGTAAAGTAAAGTAAATGTAATTGATTAATATGGCTGGTAGATCTCTGGAGTTAACAGTTACAACATATATACCTTCCATCCCTTTGGAATGGAGAAGCCAGCATAGGTGAAGTCTGTTAACGCCTCTCTAAAAGCTCCTTGAAGGGGTGGGGCAAGTCTCATTACTTCACATGCTACATTCCATGAGTACCTCATCTTTTGAATATCTTCCCAGTTTAGCAATTCTCCAGCTTCTTTTGATGCAGCAATCTCTCTTTGCTCTGTTATCAATGTAGGAAAAAAGTTGATCAAATCAAACTCGTATATTTTATGTCAACATTAATTAATTAGGGTTGGAGTTAAGAGGGGAAATTTTTTTTTTTTTTTTTTTTAACCTTTCAAAACCTTATCATAGATTCTGGGTAGCTCTGCTAGATACTTCATGATGATGGTTATGGCAGAACTTGCAGTGTCATGGCCACCAATTAACAACCCAAGAATTTTATCTGCAATATCTCTCTCTTTCATGAACTGCCCACTCTCGTTGGTCATTGTAAGCATGTGTGACAATATATCTTGTGTTGGTGACACCTTCCTCTCCAACAAATCATTCTTTCTCTTCTTAATTATCTTTAACAGCTCCTCTCTTACCATATCTGCGGCTTTGATCCCACGGTAAAATGGTGTCCCCGGGAGATTTATAGGTATCGATATGATCCCGGCCGCCAAGACATTAAAAGAGTTAGCAAACTTCGCTAGATGATCAGGGTCTTCAATGTTCATGAACAATTTACAGGCCAATGAGAAGGTGTAACTCTTAACAAGAGGAAACACTATGACCTCTTCCTTATAAGCCCAACTAGTTTCCATATGTCTCCTAGCAATCAAATCCATAATTACAAGATACTGCTGCAGTGCCTCCGGCTTTAAGAAACCTGGTAACAGCTTACGCATCTTCTTGGATTCCTCAATAGTTGAGGTTTGGAGAGAAGTGGGGAATATCTTCTCAACAGAGCGTGGCCACCAGGGAGTTACAAGCTTGTTCACGTTGGAGAAGAGAAACTTATTCCCAGAAGCACCACAGAAGGCTATCATATATTCACCTAGTAATGAAGTCTTGAAGATATCAGTGGAGTAGTCGTTTATCCTATCGGTGATGAATTTCTCCGGTGAACCTTTCCGACCCATTGAGAGAAACTCAAGACTTTCACCGATGAAAGGCCATCCTAAACTTCCCGGGGGAAGGTGAGCACCATTCACACGCTTGTATTTGAAGGTGAAGGAGTGGAAGAAAACCGATAAGAGTGAGACGAAAATAATTGTTAGAAGCAGGGAGAGGAACAAGAGTGCCATATCACTGTAAAATGAATGATCTTTTGAGGAAAAGAGCATTTGGTATGGCAAGTCACAGGGTGTGATGTTGATGAGCGAGTTATATTGTTTTGGCTTTGGGGTGAATGGATAATTAAGGGAACTGAGGAATTATTGTTATCAACTGTCACGACATGCGATAATCGTGATACATTATACATGATACATGAGGGGGAATGGATAATCATGCAGATATGTAACAAATCCAACAGAATGGTTCCTCAGCGTTGAACACCTAAAGTGAGCAGGTGAGGTCTAAGAGCCCCTAGGGTTTCTGTTCCTTAAATTTAGGCTCATATCTTTGTACCCATTTGGTCAGTTATGAAGTAGATGTGAATTAAATGGTTTTGGAAAAGTCTTGGTATGTTATTGCCAAAAAAAAAAAACCTATGTTTAAAAATAGATAAATAAATGGGAAAATTTCTTCTATCACTCTCCCCAACTTACACCACATGTACTCAAATTTCCCTGTTAGAAGTTCCACCTTTGATTCTCCTAAAAAAGTGAGCTCTTACCCTTCCATCTCCCCTGCTTTTTAAAATGATTAAATTATCTATCATTTTCCCAATTTAACCTGTTATTATTTCTATATCTTTTATATATCATACTATCATACTTTTCCTTTTTAGGTATCCTTTTTATTTTATTGTTTTACTATTTTTTTTATGTTCGTTATACTTAAATATTGGTTTCCACTCACTCTCAAACTCTCACGCCCCTCTTTACGGAAAAAAAATGTTATAACTAAATATCCTCTCTCTCTCTCTCTCTCTCTCCCCCCCCCCCTCACTTTCCTTTTTTTCTCTTCCATGTTTCTCTCTTTTATGAAATACCTTTCTATTCTAATAAAATCTTAAAAATCTTATCAATAAATATTAGTTTATTATATCTCTCGGGTTCATTCTATCCTCAAACCTAGCTGGGATGGTCGGCATGGTTTTAAGTATCGGTGCGTATCGTGCCGTATCGGCCGATACGTATTCGTATCGGTAGGCATCGGCACGATACATACCGATACGTATCATGAAAATTTTAAAACCCTTATGTATCGATACGTATCCTACAATACACACCGATACGCACCGATACACCACCAATACGCACCGATACTCACCGATACTCTATGAAAAATTCAAAATTGAAGTGAAATGTACGTTTCGGTATGTATCGATACGTATCGGTATGTATCGATACGTATCGGTGTGTATCGGTATGTATCGACCGATACACACCAATACGGTCATAAAATGGCCAAAATGGGTAATTTTTTAGAAAAACATAATTTTTTGAGGTGTTTTTGTTCCAAAGTTGCTGCCAACCATTTTTCTCTCTAACTAAAGTGGAAATCAAGGTTGGGAACAAGGATTTTACATTTATGGGACAATTACAAACCTTGGATTCTTAGTGCGATACTCTCAATTTACTGTTTATGCATAATACATGTTATATATAACTTTTTTAAACTATTTTTTTATGCAAATGTGTATAAAAAAGTGTTTCTTATCCATTTATGTGCGTATCCTTAGCGTATCTTAGCGTATCTCCGATACGATACGATACCCTCCGATACGTATCTTAATTTTGGCCGATCGATACGACGACCGATACTGATACTTTAATCCTTGATGGTCGGTAGTTTCTTCCTTCGTTTGTGAGTTACCATTTTTCGAGGCAAATCCGTAAGGAAATTAAAGGTTAGTCTAAATTTGTTGATTTCATTTCATGGATGATGCTTCGTAGATTAGTAGATGATTATTAATATGTGCTTGTGTTTGTTGCATCATTCTTTGTTGTTTAAATCTATTAGTTTTCTCTGGGCTTTTTGTTTTCGTGGACTATTTCAAGTTTATTTGATGAGTTCTATCCAAGTTTTCGACAAGTGGTATCAAATTCAAAGTATGCCTTGGGAACCGGTATGTCTTTGGTGAAATTAATTGGATAAGTTTTCTCGTGTACAGAAGATTCCAATGACTAAATCATGGATTGATCTGGTGATTAAAAGTTAAGAAGAGTTACTCAAGAAGATTGGTTGCCACTAACCAAAATCAAGATCAATTGGTTGGAGAATATTGATAGGGGTAGTTATGAGGGCGGATTTCTCATTTACAGGTGCAAAGAAGTTCGAAGGAGAGAGTTTTGCATTTTGGGGTTACTTTCTTTGTTACTGTGAAGGAAACCATGTGACAATGCTCGGTATCAGCTTGGTAATTTCTCAATTTGGTCCCTCACTCAGTCTAGTAATTTCTCAGTTGTATCAGTTTGGGAGGGCCTTCGCTCTAGATCTGTGCAGGTTCCATGGCATAATATGGTTTGGTCTAGAGGAATCTCTCCTCGAATTTTATTTTTTGGATGGCGATTGCTTCATGGTAGAGTTCCTACGGATGATAGACCATGATAGATTATGGCTTGTGCGGTTCCTCTTGCATCTAGGTGTTATTTATGCAATGCAAATTCTGAATCTATGCTTCACTTGTTCTTACACTGTAGTTTTGTAGGATGGTGTGGCCATAATTCTTGTATGGTTTTGATCTTCAGTGGCATGGTTTCTCGTCAATCTAAAAATTATTTTCGTGGTGGAAAAGGAAAGCAGCTTCTTCTCCACTTAAGCAGATCTGGTATGTTTCAGTGATGTATGTTCTATGTCAAATTTGGCTTGAAAAAAACCGAAGAAAATATGACAACCATTGTAAGCCTTCAAGTCTTGTGGTGAAAGCGATGATTAATGACTTGGGAAACTTTTCAGTTGTTGCTTTTGTTCAGATCAAGTCCATAAGAGATCTTCATCTTTCGGCATCAATGCGTTTGGTGCGTTCAAGTCCTAAACAAAAGCATATCAAAGAGTTATATTGGGGGAGACCACCTGTGGGATGCTGCAAAATTAACATTGATGGGTGCTCGTTAGGCAACCCGGGTTATGCAGGAGCTGGGGGCATTTTTCGTAATCATAATGGATATCCAATACACTGTTTCTCCTCCTTTGAAGGTATCTCCTCCAACTTTGGAGCTAAGTTTTCTGGTTTCTTTGAAGCGATCAACATAGCCAAGCTCTTAGATCTAACTTGGTTAGAAGTGGAGTGTGATTCGAAAGCAGTGGTGTGGTACATTGTGCAGGAATCTATCCCGTGAAATTTTAAACAGAGGTGGTTGTCGGTGGCGATCTATTTAAATAGAATTCAATGGAGCATTTGTCATTGCTTCCGTGAAGTTAATACAATAGTGGATGGTCTTGCTAAACATGCGGCTGCAACTAGATCCTCATCAGTATGGTTCTCCCCCATGATTCTCAATTAATGATATAGAATGGGATGATATAGAGAAACCAAGATTCCGATTCTTGTGAATCTTGAGTTGTGTTTGTTTCAATTTTGTTTCGGTTTCCTTCTCTGCAAATGGCAATGCCGAAGGTGGAGTAGGAAATCAAATTTTTTGGTGTGTTTCAGACCTTTTGGGTTTATTGTATTTCATTCATTCTTTTTAATATATTACTTTGCTGAACTTAAGCAAAAAAATGTTCAGTATCGGTTGAAACCTTAAAATTTGGAATCACTAAGAAGCAAACATGATTCATTGGATTTAATAAACTTGAGAATCTTACATTCAAAGGTAAGTTTCACTAATTTTCTACTCTTTTACTGACTAAAACAAACAAACGATGGCCCAAAGAATGAAGATCAAAGTATCAAACATGAAATCAGGAGGGTCTTAGGATTAAGTGCCGCTGAAAATATCAATTCTAGTTCTTTTCCAATTCACAATAACACTGGGTTGAAGCTTTAATTTCCCCAATTTCTTATCGAAATGTAACAAGAATTACTCTCGGTATGGAATATGTGAACCTAAATTGACATTCGAGGAAGATATTTCTAGATTATCACTGACTTTTGCCATGGGGATTGATGATTCTATGATTTTAATCATTGGATGAAAAAATATTTTCATAGATGAGTCGGGTGTCAAATTTAGCTATATTTAATCTTGTTTTTATGGTTATCTCTAATTTTCACTTTTCTTCAATGAATTTGGGTTTTTCAATTTTGAAATATATATTGGATTGACAATCTATATGTTGATTATATAATAGTACAGGTAACATGTTCACAAAATCTGAATGCCAATTAATAATGTCATGGGGAATAATTGATAACTTGGAATGGCTTCCTAGATTGTTGATCCAAGTCTCTATAACCTCACTTTTAGCCCTGAAAATACACCACTTTTACAAAGACATGTGAAAGACTGAAAGGGCCTTAAACAGGGTCATTTGATTGAAATGGATGATCAAATTTTATATTCGGCATACCCAGGGAATTCTTAACTTTCCAATAGGTAGTGCAGTGTGGCAAAATGAATTGTTCGTTTGGAAAAAACAAAAGCATTGATGTGCTAGAAATTTCTCTCCAAAAATTAAACCTCATTTGAGGGAGAGCTTGCTAAATTTTGTACTTGTCTGCTGCCTAATATAGACACCCAATTTTGTCACCCACCCTGACAGTGATGACAAACAAGGAACAGTCAAGGTTCGTGCTGCACATCAAAAGGGGATCTAGGTCTTTTGTAATGATCAGGGCCTCAGCAGCAACTCGAGCCCCCACAGGCATCCCAAAACCCCAATCCAACCCTAAACCCAGCAGTAACCTTAATCCAACCCTCAACCCAGTAATGGCATGAATCAACTTAAAACCCTGATACAGCCCGAAACCCTAATCCAGCCTAGGGCCAATTTCGGGCCCGATCTCGTGGCACACGATTCTAACGTGTTATATATTGACGAATTGATTCTAAGTATTCCCTGATGGTGCGGGACCAACATGAATAAGGATTGCCAAAAAAACCCCCATTGGCAAAAAGGAAAAAGTACCCTCTTTGCTATTCTCGATTTTAATGAGCAAAGAAGGATCTTAAACCCATGACATTGGATAGTGCTCGAATATACAATTTTGATGATATATCGCAAGCAAAAATTGGACCACTGGATCTCCCAAAATTGCTCCCGAAAGTCAGAACGGGGATCGAACAACCAAATTTGGCTGAGATTAAACTAGCCGCTAGATTTTATGCCAAAAAAGGGAAGAAATAGACATTTAACACGTGAAATTTGATTTTTTTTTTTTTATTATTATTTTTTAAAGGAACCCTGTCGAGCTGTGAAAACTTGCCATTTTTGGATGGCGAGCCTACCATGGAATTTACCACATTTGGCAGACCCACCTTGGTGGGTCTGGACACCTATAAGTAGTGCCCTCTTTTCACCAAAGAGAGAGAGCAAGACATGAAGAGATAAGGAGAGGAATAACAACATATAGTGAGAAAGAGAGAAGTAGGGGTGTCAATCGGTCGGTCCGGCTCGGTATCGGTCCGAGTTGAGTCAGTTTCGGTGTGGGAAAGTTGAAACCGAAACCGAACCAATAAGAAAATTCCAGTTTCGGTTTGGTTTCGGTTTCGGTTTCGGTGCGGTTTGGTTTCGGTTTGTCTTCGGTTTCTTAAATCGATTTGTAACCGGGTTGGTTTTGGTTTTTGGTCTAGCTTGGATTCGACTTTCCATACAAATGTATACAAAACTATGCAAATTTTGATTTTTTTAATGAATTTTGGAGTGTTTCGGTTTCTTACCAGTTTGGTTTCGGTTTCGATCTGGGTTTTGAGCTGGTTTCGATTTGGTTTCGGGTTCATCCGATTTTCAATGCGGTTCGGTTTGGTTTTGGGGTTGCAATACTCGAAACCGAACCGAACCAATAAGGCTTCGGTTCGGTTCGATTTGTGTTGTTATCGGTTCAGTCCGACCGGTTTTATCGGTTTGGTCCGACCGATTTTATCGGTTCGGTCCGACCGGTTTTACCGGTTCAGTTTAGGAATTGACACCCCTAGAGAGAAGAAAAGAGAGAAGGAGAGAAGGGAGAGAGAAAGAGAGAAGAAAAGAGTGTGAAAAGGGGAAGAGTGGGGGTGAAGAAATTCCTCCATCTTCCATCCTCGAGAAGGCCGGATCCTGAAGTACCACCAGAGGCCTAGATTCCCTGAAGAAGAGAAGCAAGTAGTTGAGGTCATTCCCATCAAAGTCGAGAGGCTTCATTAGAGCCATCAAAGCACCAGCTGGAGTTCGTCCCCTCTTGACCCGGAATAGGGGTCAAGGTCAAGTATAATTTCTTAACAGAGTAGGCATAATATAGACCTTTCATTAAATATAAGTTGTGTATAATTTTGTACATTAAATACATAGTCAT
Organism: Macadamia integrifolia; assembly: GCF_013358625.1. NCBI lineage: Eukaryota > Viridiplantae > Streptophyta > Magnoliopsida > Proteales > Proteaceae > Macadamia > Macadamia integrifolia. Next base: position 659,931 of record NW_024870459.1, on the reverse strand, counting down.
GCATGTGGGTGAAGATAAAGGGGAATATTCGAATTTCAGCATCCAATAAGAAGATTGGTTCAACCAGATGAAATGGGTGCGTAACATCTTTCCAACTTCATAACCTGGCTCTTATCCTTATCTCTAGACCAGATTGAGTCAATCTCGGGAAACAAATCCACACCCCAAGTCCTAAGCCCTAACCCTAGGTGGCGACTCCAAACTTTTATGCAATCCTCAATATTGCTCCATTATTAATATTATTTTGTAGAAAATACCCTAAAGGAAGATAGCCCCAGCGAAATAGGCCCCCCATGTATTTTCGAGTGAGGATACTATGACATGAGGCCCATGGATGCGCATGGCGAGTGACCCCCCATATAGTGGCGACTCTGCTGGGGAATGCCAAACTTCCAATATTAGATGCTATCATTGAATGCAAGAATATTCCCCTTAATGTATTTGTATAAAAAAAATGTTTGGCTAACCCATGTTTGTAATTGTATGCACTAACTACATCATGCATTGTGCTCCGAGTGAAATCATGTGGTGAGGGTACTCCCTGTCGTGCCAGCACCCTCGAGGAGGTCTGTGCACAATATACTAAGTATTTTGAGATCACATGATAGCCGCGTCCTGTACCAGAATGCTTAAAGCACCGTCGTACGGCAAGGATGACCATTATCGTGCTAGCACCCTCAGGGAGGTCCACGCACCTTATGGCATTATGAGATCAAATACTATTGTGGGAGAATACTCAGGAGTTGGAGGTATGTAGGCAGGGGGTGCCTATGATATTTTTGGGTCATATATGGGTGGTGACCATGATGGTTGAGCCAAGCAAGGCATAGATTATTCTATAGATTTGAGTTCTGCCTCTAATAGCTTCTTCTTCTTCTCCTTGGCAGTAATTAGGGCAGAAACAGATGGGACATCTTTAGTTGAAGCTACAAGATTCATGAGTTCAGTATGAAGTTGTTCAATCTTGGTCTTAAGGTACCTCATATCTCCTTGGAACTAAAGGAGTTGTAAAGAGGTATTTTCTTAGTAAGAAACCAGCTTTTGCAGATATTGGTTCTGAACCAAAGCATTTTTTACTTTCCAGTTGAGAGTTGCTTCAAGTGTTGAATTTTCTAGTCGACTTCCATCATGGTTGACAGTATCTGGTGGTGTGATTTTCCAAGTATGACATCAATGCTTGTCATTGAGATATGATTCTGTCCTTGGAAAAGATGCATTGATGGAAGAGGAACTACTAGGGAGTTGGCTAGGAATTTGGTCCATGAAGCATGGAATTGGTTGAGAGGCAATTGTTGTCAAGACCTATTGGCGGGTCATCGTGCCAGGGTGCTTGGGATGGCCGACATATTGGAGTAGAACCTCACGCGGTGAATCTGGTGGAGGTGTTGGATAGCAGCCGAGAGGACATGGTTTGTTGGTGCCAAATTCCACTATGAATTGGTATTTTCTGAAATTTTCATTAAGAGGACCAACGATTGGACAACCGTTTTGATATCAAGCCCAAAGAGGGACTCTGGCTCATGGGACTTCTTCCGTCGACGGGGCTGATTATCATCATCAGAATCAGATGTTGAACAATCAGGACAATCACAAATATTAAAATATTTGTGTCTAGTAGGAGAGCTAAACTCATAAATTGGTAATCCATCAGTGGAGAAATCCCGAATTGGAACCTCATGAAGTCTGTGCCTCATTTGGAAGGTGCAGAGGGAGAAGAGCAAAGGATTCTAGAGGTCTGGGGAAGCTGATCTGCATACAACCATCTATCAGTCATTGGTATCGAGGATTTGCTGATGGAACAGGTTGTGCTGGTGTTGGCTCATTATGGATTTGTTTATATGCACTAATCCATGATTCAATAAGAAGAGCTATCAACTCTGATCTCGGGATCTGGTGAGGGACATGGGTGACTGTAGCAGATTGTGTTGAGTCTACATTAATGGATAGGGCATCCTTAGTGTGGCCAATAAGGAATTATCCTATATGGGTTATTCAAAAAGAATGCTCCTCCATGATCCTCCCAACACACTATTGCAATGCAACAATTGAAGAAAATTGTCCAATCTCTTCCACTACAGATTCCATCATCTGGCAAAAGAACTCTACAGACAGATGCCAGTGACATTTCATGGGCAGCAATTTTACTTGAAGAAAAGGGATGGTAAAAGAAGGATTTGCGCATACAAGAGTGGCCCTTTTAAACCTTCTGAACAATATTATCATTCTAAATTCAAGGATCTTTTGGCAGTCAAAAGAGGGATCGAAAAATTTCAATTCCATCTGATAGGACACACCTTTCAGATTGAAATGGATATGTCAGCCTTCCCTCGAATGCTACATTTCAAGCAGAAGATTCTCCCAGATAACTAACTTCTGAGCTGGGCAAGTTGATTCTCAAAATGATCCTTTATGTTCAAACATCTTAAAGGTAAAGATAATGTCTTAGCCGATTTTCTCACCAGACCTCTCAAGCCTACCCTTAATCAAACCCATTTTATCTTCCATTTATGTTTGACATTTGATACTCCAGGAGCCTCATCTTCAAATCCATCACCGCCTGATGATGATGACTTTGAGCTAGAACCAGATCCCTCAGAATACCTACCCAATCTCCCTCTCGAAGTTTACGGTAATATTTCCATTTGCACAGTCATTAGCCATTGTGAATCCACTTACCAAGACACACTCTCAGTCTTACTTTACAAATATGGAATCATGTACCCATAGATGAAATGCCATCCCTCATATCCTTATCTCACCCTTTTCACCATTGATCAGTTGTACCGGTTCTCAAAAGAATTCTATGTGTTCTTTTGGAACCTTTTTGTAGTTTACCATATTGTCCTTTGTTCCAGTCACCATTCTATATTACTATCTCACTCGTTGTCTCCATGACCACCCTGCTTTTCCAGTTCACCAGTGTCACTTTGCAAAATTTCTCCAAGAATTTCAACCCCTTCAATCCTGGTTACAACTCCTCTCAACAATTACTGAGGATTATGTCACCATCATTTTTCATTGTGAACCAGACCATCTTCACCCATCCTTCATTGACCCTCCCTTTTTCGATAACCATTACCTAGCCTTCTTCCTTACCTTTTCCATGATCGGTTCTGCTCATTATGATCTCTATGTTACGAGAGCATCTCATCCAAATGAATGGATCAATTTCTAACTGATGATGTGTGAGACCAATAATGTGGACCCATCTACCATATCATCATGCCTGCTTGGCCTCCTTACTGCATGGAACCAGAATCACGTGCTACAGTACCTAGACATCGCGTATCTTATCGCCATGCACCATAAGTTTCTCCTTGAACATGACTTCCTCCAAGACAATAAGTGGGATAGTGACAGTGGTCTAGAGACAAATTAAAGTGCTTTATCATGCGTGATTGCTTTTATGCTTTGTTTTTATTACGGGATTATAAGTGTGTGAAGTCCGTGTATTATTGCTTCTGGATTTGTAAGTGTGAAGTTTGTGTGTTATTGCCTTCAGATTTGTAATTGTGTTAAGTCCATGAGGACTTGTGAAACTGTTAAGCCCGTGCTAAGTCTATGAATATAGCCCCTATGTATTATTTGAAATCAGAGTGTTCAATAACAAGTTCAGTTGAGTACTGAGTTCACACTCTTGTCCAATCTAGTCTGCATTAGGGAGTCATTGGCCATTGTGAGTCCACTTACCAAGACACACTCCCAGTCCTACTTTACCAATATAGAATCATGTACCCATGGATGAAGGGCCATTCCTCATATCCCTATCTCACCCTTTTCACCATTGATCAGTTCTATGGGTTCTCGAAAGAATTCTATGTGTTTTTTTGGAACCTTTTTGTAGTTTACCATATTGCCCTTTGTCTTCCAGTTACCCTTCTACGTTACTATCTCACTCGTTCTCTCCACGACTACCCTGCTTTTTCAGTTCACCAGCGTTACTTTGCAAAACTTCTTTAAGAATTTCAACTTCTTCAATCCTGGTTATAGCTCCTCTCAACAATTACTGAGGATTATGTCACCATCATTTTTCATCATGAACTAGACCATCTTCACCCATCCTTCATTGACCATCCCTTTTCCAATAACCATTACCTAGCCTTCTCCCCTACCTCTTCCATGATCGGCTCTGCTCATTATGATCTCTATGTTACGAGAGCATCTCATCCAAATGAATGGATCAATTTCCAACTGATGATGTGTGAGACCAATAATGTGGACCCATCTACCATATCATCATGCCTACTTGGCCTCCTCTCTGCATGGGACTAGAATCTCGTGCTACAAGACCCAGACATCATGTATCTTACCGCGATGCACCATGAGTTTCTGCTTGAACATGAATTCTTCCAAGACAGCCAGTGGGACAATGACAGTGGTCCAGATGCTGATTAAAGTTCTTTATCATGTGTGTTTGCTTTTAGGCTTTGTTTTTTATTACGAGATTATAAGTATGTGAAGTATGTGTATTATTGCCTTCAGATTTGTAATTGTGTCAAGTCCAAGAGGATTTGTAAAACTGTCAAGTCTGGGCTAAGTCTATAAATATAACCCCTATGTATTGTTTAAAACCAGAGTGTTCAATAACGGGTTCACTTGAGTATTGGTATCCTAATACACCAGAGAAGACCAGGGCAGCCTGGAAGAGACTGAATTAGTTTGGCGTTACAAGCTTCAGGGGTTTGTGATATCAGCAAGACTGGAGGTGAGGGAGCGGGACAAGGACCAATAGGTGGGTGCACATGGGGTGATGTAGAGAGGAATGTGTAGTAAGATTATACTATTTTTTTTTTTCTGAGAGGGACGAAGAGCTCGAGTAGGTGTTTTGTTGGTGGAAGTGGTTACTGGGTGTATGTATAGGTAGTTGGGGGTTAGTAAGCAGGAAGTAGGTCACTCTGGTGGGGAGGAATCAGTTTGGCTCTTGAAGTTGACAGAAATGAGGTTGGTTCCTTCCATAAGGAAGCCATTGCAAAGTTTTTTGGACGGGCCGTGGTCTCTCAAGAAGGAAAGTATTTGAGCCTGAAAGCAAGATTAGTCACTAGAATTATAGGTGACCAGACACTCCATCAAGTCTACTACATTGGTGGGCTTGTCCAGTACTTGAGAAATGAAGCTGCAAAGAAAAATTTGTGATGAAGTTGGTTGGACCAGCTGGACCACTTCCCCTCTTCTCTCTTCTCTCTTCTCTATCTCACACATACATCACAAGGGATAATAAAACAATGTACCAGTTAGAATTTTTATTTTATTTTTTTTTATTTTACTTTATTTTATTTTATTTTATTTTATTATTATTTTTATTATTTTGAATCAATATCTAATGACTAGTTTAGTTGAATGAATTTTATAACTTTCACTTTACCTTCCAAATACTAATGCAAATATAAAAAGGGTGAAAATCATTTTTCATCCAAGACTAGAATGCATGATAAAAAATAATAATAATAATAATAATAATACAAAGGGTTTTATTTTAGAACGGCAGGTAACCAACCTGCCCATTACCTATTACATCTTAGCATGCACAAAATATCATTCTTAGATATGAAAACATAGGACTTTGGTTTTTGCACTGCAAATGTAAATGTCAAGCCATGGATGTAAATGTCCAGATATTGTGAATCATTGAACCTGATAACAACAGAGGAAAAAAGCACACTTCGTACAAAAAACCAGTGAATACAAAACAGAAGACACAGAATGAGCTCTCCACTTTAAGCTCAAGAGAAAATATAGAGACCAACCAAAGAGAGGGGGCGGGAGGGGCAACAGATCACATACCTCAGTGTCTAAAGTCAAAACATCCAAAGGAATGCTAGACATTGTAGTGTTAAGATGTCCTGAGGTATCTTGGTTTCATCTTTGTAATTAGTCATGATACGGTTGTGATATGTGTTTAGTCATATAGTCTAGTTACTCTTTCATTGTTTATTTAATTCCTCCCCTTGTATTGCTTGTAATTAGACATCTAATAGCTGACATTATAAATAAAGCAAGAGGGCCACTGTGGACACACCGAATCTTTTAGATTTCTCTCTTTTTCTCCATTCTATCACTGGTACCGGTTTCAGGTCCTGGTTTCGCTACATGTAAGATTCAGAAAGTACCTTAAAGAAACCTCAGCAAAGAGGGTTACACTAAACTGTTTCATCCATATCATTCAAAATGGAGACATTATTCCATTTTAGAAGACAACAGATGTAAAGATGTATATAGGTGGTTCTAGTTTACACAATTTCACACCCGCACTTTGGCTGCAGCTTCCTTGATTTGATCAATAGTGAATACACCAAAGAATTCATCATCTGTGACTGAATTTATCACTGCAAGTGCAACATCATCAACACTAACAGGTGGCGCCAAGAGAAGATCGGATGCTGGAAGAGAGCTCAATGGTTTTGTAAAGTTTTCAGTTGCACGAAGAAACCTCTCCAGTGGTTCCCCAATGAGATCAAGTGGGATCTCAAAGCCATCAACTTTCCGTTTCCCATATATGAAACCTGGTCTTAACACCACACCTGGAAATTTTCGATTCAAGAAAAAATGGCAACATACACCAAAAACCCAAAATTGAAGCAATGAAGATGATTTGAAATGCCAACTTCAGCGTGGATGGACGCAGCCGATTTAAAATAGATTATCGTGATTTTATTCAATTGACAATGACTCAATGAGAATATGTTGGTGAAACAGCTCGGTGATTCCATGCTGGAGATCACCATAGCAATAAATCACATGATCCTAATCACAGTAGAATTTTTGGGCTTGCTATATTTGTCCACTATCAAGAAAAATAGAAAATGCCTTGGCAGTCTTCTAGGCCCCAAATAAGCCCCACCAAGGCTGGCTTAGCCTATTATTCTATTATTTGCAGCAGAAATCTCTACAAGTCTGACCCACTGAATGGTGTTTCCCAACCCCATGTTTGTGTTCCATGCACACCAGTAAGCCATTATAAGATTGTACTTACAGTAATTCTCAAGAATCAAGGATAAAGGATTGAGGAATCAGTCATATTACCTGAGTATGGGTATTTGGAAAGAACCTCTGATTCTGCTTTCCTCTTTCCGGTGAAGTATCCAGAGGAAAGTAGAAATGAAGGTAGATTATAATCGTGAACAGAGATCAAGATAAATTTGGGAACTCCTACATGGAAAAGAGAGTAAATATAATACATGATGTTTATCAAGCATAGCATGAGAAAAAATAAAATGGCCAATTGATACTGCCAAGTAGACCTAGAAATGACAATGAAAAATCAAATATATAGCATATCATTCTCAACAAGATGAGCCCTGCTCTTACAATCAATGGACACAATGATCATGAAAGTGAGGGGGAAAGGCTGTTTCTCTCTGTCTCTTCACAAATATTTGGGAATTTCTTCAGTCAACTTTCTCAGTTTTCTTAATATAAGCCTCATTTCCCAACCCACATAAAGCACCCTCACAGACAAACAAATCCATGAAAACTTTGATTGCAGCACATAGATTTCTGATGAAAGCAGCAGAAAAAAGCAAGAAGACAAGGTAAAAACAGAACTACCGAGTTTGAACGCCTATACATAGTTATGAAGTGCAAGTATAGAGACTGGTTACAAGTATGGATATAATGGAGAATTCTTCTTTGTTACTACGAACACTAAAAGAAAAATATATTCTTCTCCAGAAATCTGGTCATAGATTGAATAAATAGATATCTCAGATTCTTCAGAATTAATTTCTTTTAAAAGTTTCCAAATCAGAAGTACTAAGAGGAGACTTCTCAAAAATAATAATTGGAGGTGCCCAAGGAATATGCAAGAAAATCAATTATCATCCACAAAGAAAAGAGTTAAACAACAGTTTTGTCCGATAGAAAAAGGAAAAGAAAGAGGAGAAAAAAGACAACTGTTCTATGGAAAGGAATAAGAGCATAAGACTCCATTAACATTAATCCCTTGGTTCACAAGAGGATGGAAACTGGGAATTTCCTTACCAAATTCCTTTGCAACACCCACTGCCAAAATGTTAGCCTCTCCATTTATCCTTATCATTTGCTCCTCGTTACCAAAGCCCCCCAGAGTTGAAACAACTGCAGTAGCCCCAACCAGTATTTCATCCCAATTCACATAGAAAACATCTCCTGCATAAATAGCACATGATTTAGACAATTCAAGTCAAAACAACCAATATAAATGTGAAAAACTAAATATATCAAATCGGATCTGCATACCATCACTCAGCAAACATGAGCATGAAATTTGGAGGTGGGGAGAAGGAGAAAAAAGAATCACCACCAATTAGCTCTAAATTAAATATTGATTGAAGCTCCCTTCAGAACCCTGTCTCTGTGGGCATTGGAGGTGAGTTTAGGAATGAAGATGTTGGTTTTGTCAGGTACTGAGGTCCTCTTGAATTTACTGATTCAGTCCTCCTGACCTTAAGATGGTCATTCAAGGCACTCAATTAACTATTTCTAATGATTGAATGGACATCATTGTTGATGGGGATCCCAAATCCATGATCATTTGGTTGCAGGAGAAGTATGGCAGCCATGGAGGTACATCCACCTCATTCGGGAAGCAAGGTTTTTATTGGTGCAAAGTAATTTCTCTCTCTTGGAGGCTTCAATCAGTAAACTCTTGCGGATGAGCTTGCTACGGGTGGGGCAAACAGGGACATCTTGTACACTGGAACGTTTCCTATCATGTAGTTCCTTCTCTCCCCCCTCCCCCCCCCCCCCCCCCCCCTTCTTCTCATTTTCTTCTGGCTTCCCAACGGCTTCTCCTTTAGGTTGCTTGATTTTGCTGTTGCATTATATCTCTGAAGTGTACTCTCTCTTTCAATAAAATTTCTTATCTACTGACAAAAAAATAAAAAAACACTGAAAGGATTTGAGAGAAATCCAACAGATTGCAGTTGGAAACTAGACCCTTCATTGACGTAGTACAAATCCAAGGGGATTTGAAACTGTGAGTTTAGGCTGGCAGAAGCTTATGAAACAGTAAATAAAATTCGACTCAAACAAACTACCACCAACAGTTTTCAAGATCAACTACTCTGAGGAACTTTAAAACCAATTGGTTTAGATAATTCAGTAGATTAAAATTTTAATTTCCAGTAGCAATCTAAACAATAATATGTAATCAAGCAAGGGCACAACATAAACATGATAAAAAACAGCAGCAGTAAAGAATAGTCACACCAATCATACAACTGAAATGGGATCAGCTCACAGAACCTTGATCAATTAGGAAATAATTAGAAACCGTAGAAATCCTGTAGGCCCTCGCATGATCTTCTACAAAGCAGAAGAACAGAGCTGAAGCCGCATTTCTTCTTCTTTTCTTTTTTTTTTTTTTTTTTTTTTTGGGGGGTGGTGGGCGAATAAGCAGCATAGATTTTAGCTAAATTAGTCGAAATGACAAGTATTTTCTTCAATTTGTAACGGTAGAACCGTCTTTAGACCAAGCAGGCAGTCAAGCACTCATTAGCCAGGTGCTAGAGTAACAGGATGCAACTAGATCTACACCAACTACCACTTCATGGAAGAGAAGTATGACTAAGCTCTAGGGATCAGGGCCTCCTTTAGTGCAAAAACAATTGGTGAATCGAAAACTGCCACCTTTTCTTCAGTTAAGAAGTAATAGATCACTCCAAAATCAGATATTGCACTGTGACAATTTCCCAATATTATATTTACGAGTTTACACATTTATCGAACTGAAATATCATAAACCAACAAGTCAATCCATCAAGGGTTTATCTTGAAGTCAACATTAAAGAACAGGTACATGCCTGCTATCCATGTGACCTGGTCAACCCAGGAATTGGAGGAAGAAGGCCGCCCTGACCTGTAATTAATGCAAAAAGTTTCAGATCCTCAATTGTCTAGCATGAATAGTAGATATGAATATAATTGAGACACAGATAAGTTTCTCAACCAAAATAACTAGAGCCATCGACATATCAGATACTCCATTTCAATCTGAATATATATCTATCTTATAATGTGGATCCTTCTATAATCAAACTGAATCAAGATCCAGCCCATTCCAATCCGGTTACATAATTATTGTTGATTTTGTTGCTTATTTATTTATACAATTATCATTATAAATAGTATTTATTTAATAATGATAATAATTATTATTATCATTACTAAGGTCATCATCATCGTCATTATAATTGTAAGGGTGAAAGTTTTCTTAATGGCCATCAAGATAAGCTTAGGGCCCACATGTGGAGGGCCATGTGGAGGGCTCAGCACAGCAAATCAACTATTGAATAGGCTGTATACCCTGTGGATTATCCATTTTTCGAATTTGGGGTCCCATCTATAATATCTGACACATTTTTTAAGCTTTTACCCTTGCATTTTCGACAGTGGAATAAGGCATAGCTGAGTATTCCAACCAGTTTCCAGAGCCCTATATCTCCACGTGGAAAAATGCACTCGGGCTGAAATTTACCACATAAATAGATGGTGGCACAGAAAACAAGTAAGAGAAAATTGCAGCGCCAACTAAGCTGCTATGTGAACATTACGGCCATGGTCATCAAGAAAAACTCATCTTGACTGAACCATGTAAGGGACATTTTCAGTAGAAGATAAAGGAGAGAAGAATGAGAGAAGAGAATATTGTCTTGTCAGAGTGACAGAGGCCAATCAAGAAGAATTACAAGTAAGGCATGCTAGCTAAAGCTCACTCAAGGTCTTATCTAGCATGTGCTACATGTGGAACATGTGGTACAATGAATCTGGACACATTACAAGAAAAGAGAAATAAACCGAACCGGACCATATCTCAACATTCCCCCTCAAGTTGATGCATAGATATCACACATGCCCAACTTAAATATTAAAAGATGAAAGGATTCAGCACATAGACCCTTGGTAAAAACATCTGCCAGCTGGTTTTCTGTGGTAACAAACGGAGTGCAGTCAGCCCATCTTCAAACTTTTCTTGGATGAAGCGCCAATCAATTTCAACATGCTTGGTCCTATCATGTTGGAGAAGATTATGGGCTATACTGATTGCGGCCTTGATGTCGCAATAGAGCCTCATAGGTCCCTCATGAGTCAACTTCAGTTTATGTGTCAGCTTCAGATCACTGAGAAGCTTTTTTAACAAATGAGCTGACAAACAACTTGTGCCATTGATCCATATTCAGCCTCAAAACTGGATCTATAGAGACTATAGGTTGTTTCTGGCTTCACCAGGTGACAAGATTTCCCCCAAGAAAGGTACAGTAACCGGAGGTAGAACGCCTGTCATCAATGTAACTGGCCCAGTCTGCATCAGTAAAGGATTTCACTTCAGGCTTCCATTGTTTGAGAATACGAAACACTTTCTTGGTGCTGATTTTAGGTACCAGAGAATTACGTATACTGCTTCAAGATGAACAATCCTTGGGTCATGAAGGAGACAGCCCACAGCATAAGCAATGTCAGGCCTTGTGTGAGATAGATATATGAGTCTTCCTACAAGGCATTGATATCATTCTTTCTCTATAGACTCACCTGCAGTACTGCTGAGCTGATGATTAACCTTAATGGGTGATTCAGCCGGCTTACAGACAAGCATCCCAGGCTCTTCAAGAAGATCTAAGACATACTTCTATTGAGAAATGAAGATCCCTTTCTTGGATCGGGCTACTTCAATTCCCAAGAAATATTTCAGGTGTGCTACATCCTGTCTCTACTGTAATAATGGGTTTTATAGAAAGTGTCAATTGCCAAATGGAACCTAAAGGGTTTAATGGCCTTTGTAATTCTCTAGAACTTTCTCTCCGTTATTATAAATAAAGAGGGATGGTGTCATATTTGACATAAGTCATTACCCCATCCAACATGGTATCAGAGCCACAAGATCTAAAACCCTAAGGGCTCTCTCTCTCGTGGTGGGAGCTTCTTAACCACAAAGAGGGTTTTTAGCCTCTATCCAACCTTCCCCTAGGATCTCACGCTCTCTTCTACAATGATCTGAGAGAGCCAGACCCTTTTTCATCAATTTTTCAATGTTTTTTCCCCTGAAATTGATTTTTTTTTGTGCCAAGATGCTTTTTCCCTACTCAAAACTCCGAACCTCTTGATGTTTGTTGCAATTGGTGCTTCTTATCCTTGTAGTGGTATGTACCAACATCTTTCCGTTTGAGGTTAAAAACGATTTCTCAGGGTTTTTATCCTTTATCAGTTTTTAGGTTTTCTAGCTTTTCTAATTTTTTTGTGCTTTCTCTATCTCCGGCTAGTGTCTCTTCACAGCCCCTTGAGTAGCAACCATGTCTACCAGTTCATCTGCTTTCACTAAAGGAGACACCACGATCTGCTTTCACTGAAGGAGACACCACGACTCTTCCTATCTTTCCGCCTTGTGCTATCAAGCTTGCTAGCACAAACTACCTTAAGTGGTCTCGCACGGTTTGCATCTTCATCAAGTTCTGTGGCTATTACGGGTACCTCACTGGAACCTCAAAGCTTCCAACAACCGATCCTGATATTGACAAGTGGGAGTGTGCCAACTCTCTGGTTGTGGCATTCCTTGTCAACTCCATGTTGCCACACCTTCCACGTGGCTATCTACTCATTGACTCCGCTGCGAAGATCTGGAAGTCTGTCCTGGATATCTATTCTCAGGTGGGGAATGATGCTCATATCTTTGAGCTTTGCCAAAAGGTTCGCGATCTGAGGTAAAGAGGGCTCACTCTATCACATTACTACTATGAGTTGCAGACACTATAAACTGAGCTAGACTTCTACAAGGAGTATACTCCTTCCACCCCTGCAGATGTCACCAGTTTTCAGAAGTGAGGACAAGATCCGGGTATATGACTTTTTGGCAAGTCTAAATGTGGAGTTTGATCAGTTGCGGTCCCAGGTTTTGAATCATGATCCCTTTCCTACTTTGGATCAAGCCTATGCTGCAATCCAACTTGAGGACAGCCGATGTACCACCATACTTCCACAACCTGCTGCCACTCTTATTGAGAGATATGCACATGTTTTTGGTACTCAATCCCTTAGTGCAACCACACAGTCTGGTGACTCCTCTACTAGGACTCCAGTGAAGTGCGATTACTGTGGAAGGAGAGTCACACCAAGGAGCACTACTGAAAGCTTCATGGCCGTCATTCTGATACGTCTGACAAAGAGCTAGGGAAAGGTCATGATGGTACTCCTGGGAAGGCCAACCATACTGAGAAGAGCCCTGACTCTGACTCTGATCGTCACACCTTAGCAGCCTCGCTATCATTTGATGAGCTTACTACCCTCCGGCACCTTTTGACACGCCCTGACTCTCCTGCACCAGCCACTGCAAGCTTTGCTCATTCCACCCCCTTCTGGGTCAAGTATCTCCTTCTGTGGCCATACTATGTTTGTCCCTTCTACCCCTTAGATTATAGACTCTAGGGCTTCTGATCATATGATAGGCCGCTTGCATTTTTTCTCACAGTACACTACCTTCCTTGGTTATAGTAAAGCCAAGTTGGATAATGGGACTAATTCCACTATTCTGGGAAAGGGCTCTATTAGTTGTACCCCTTCTTTATTCCTTTCTACTGTATGGCATGTTCCTTCTTTTTCCACTAACCTTTTGTCCATTAATAGTCTTACTTCCAGTCTTAATTGCAAAGTCACATTTTTCCCGTCTCATTGTGTTTTTTAGGATCTGGTGACAGGGGCAACGATTGGCTCTGGTAGGGTGCGTGGTGGTCTGTATCTGCTTGATGATGACTCAGCATTGGTCTTTGTTCAGGCTCTTCAAACATCTTCTACGTCACCTCCCATCTCTAAGTTACTATAGAGGCATCGTCAGTTGGGACATCCTCATTTGGGAATTTTAGCTAGGGTTTTTCCTTCTTTTAAAAATTGTAATTTGCGTCATTTTTTTGTGAGGCATGTGTTTTAGCCAGACAAACTCAGATCACTAATTCTGTTTCTAGAAATAAAAGTGACACTCCTTTTTCATTGATTCATTCTAATATTTAGGGTCCATCCCGCTATGTATCTGTCAATGGTTATCGGTTGTCTGTCTCTTTTATTGATTGTCATTCTCAGACCACTAGGGTTTATATGATGCGAACCAAAGACGAGAGCTTTTACTGTTTTTAACAGTATCACCATATAATTCAAACTCGGTTCGAGGCTACCATTAAGATCCTTTGAAGAGACAATGGCCGTGAATACTTCGAAGGGTCCTTTCAGGCTTACCTTTCCGATCATAGGATGATCCATCAGACTAGTTGTGTGGATACTCCAGCTCAGAATGGGATTGCTGATCGGAAGAATCGCCTCCTTTGTGAGGTAGCACGCTCACTTATATTTAAGATGCATGTTCCTCCCCAGTACTGAAGTAATCCAATTCTAACTACTGCCTTTCTTAATAACCAAATACCTTCTCGGGTCCATTCCTTCCGCTCCCCTCTAGATCTTCTCTTAGGTTCCGCTGCTTTTCCTATTCCTCCTAAGGTATTCGGAAGTGTTTTCAATGTTTGCGATCATCCTCCTTATGGAAAGTTTAATCCTCGTGATCTCCAGTGCATTTTTCTGGGGTATGCTTCTACTCAGAAAGGCTATCAATGTTTTCATCCTCCCACTCGACGTTGGTTTGTGACTATGGATGTTGTCTTTCACAAATTTGCGTCATACTACACTACGACACTCAGGGGGAGTCTCCTTCCTTGTGGAAGATGTGCCGCCTCTTAAACTTGTTATCCCTGCCAGAATCCCGTTTCAAGGGGGAGAGTGACACTCCTACTTCGCCTCGGCCAAAAAACCTGTTTATAGTCGCAGACAGCAAAGTCAGACCACTACACATCCAGCATCTACCCAACCATGCCATTTGTCTTCTCTCGAGCCTGATCTTATCCCCTTGGACTCTGGTAGTTCTTTTTCTATTGATCCATCCCTTGAGCTACCTATTGCTATTCGTAAAGGCACTAGGTCTTGTACTTTACATCCTATTGCTAAAATTGTTTCTTATGACTCACTTTCTCCTTCCTATTATAGTTTTATGTCTTCTCTTTCCTCTGTGTCCATTCCCCATACCTGGGAAGCAGCGAGTGCAGACTCATAATGGCAGGCAGCTATGGTTGAAGAGATGCATGCACTGAAGAAGAATGACACACAGGATGTTGCGTCTCCCTCACAAAAGAAGATAGTTGGGTGCAAAAGGGTCTTCATATTAAAATAGAAGGCTGATGGTATAATGGATTGGTACAAGGCCAGACTTGTTCCCTAGGGCTTCACTCAGACTTATGGGATGGACTACCAGGAGACTTTTTCTCCAATTGGTAAGAATAACACAATTCATGTTATCTTAGTTTGTGCCGCCAATTTAGATTGGGATCTCTAGTAGCTAGATGTGAAGATGCCTTCCTTTATAGGGAACTTGAGGAGGAAGTGTATGGACATCTTTCCTAGGTTCACTTGCTCCAAACCCAAGGGAAGGTATACAAGATGAAGCGTGCATTGAATAGGCGGAACCAACCCCCTCATGCTTGGTTTCGGGTGTTTCCATAATGCTATGATTGCTACAGGCTACTCTCAAAGCAAAGTCGACCACATTATGTTCATCAAGAGATCTAGAGGGAAGATTGCTATCCTAATAGTCTATATAGATGATATTGTTGTTACTGGTGATGATCTGGCAGAAATCTCTCACCTCAAGAGATACTTAAGTGAGGAATTCGAGATCAAAGATTTAAGACAGCTTTGTTACTTCCTTGGCATTGAAGTTGTTAGGTCTTCTCATGGGATCTACTTGTCTCAACGGAAGTATGCGCTTGATCTTGTTTCTGAGACAGGTATGTTAGGGTGTAGGTTGGCAAACACTCGTATTGAAGCTAATGGTCACCTGAATAGCAAGGAAGGTGATCCTAAGGATAAAGGGAGATATCAGAGATTAGTGGGATGTTTGATCTATTTTTCTCATACATGCCCTGACATAGCATTTGCCGTCAACCTGGTTATTCAGTACATACATGATCCCTACTCAACTCACATGAAAGTTGTGTTGCGTATTCTTCAGTACTTGAAATCTACCCCAAGATGCAGCATCCTTTTTTTCTCCTCGTGATCACCTTATGGTGGAGGCATTCACAGAAGCTGATTGGGCAGGTTCCCCTAATAACTGTAGGTCTACTACTGGTTATTGCACCTTTGTTGGTGGTAACCTTGTTACATGGCGAAGCAAGAAGCAAATCGTGGTCACCCGTTCAAGTGTTGAATTAAAGTTTCGTGTTATGGCACATGGCATTCGTGAACTCCTATGGCTTCATAGTCTTCTCATAGATTTGGCTGTCCATGTCACTCTTCCTATGAAGCTCTTTTGTACCAGCAAATCTGCCATTAGCACTGCTCACAACCCCATCCAGCATGATCGAACCAAGCATGTGGAGAACTATCAACACTTCATCAAAGAGAACCTAGATATGTGTCTTATCATTGTGCCTTTTGTTCCTTGTAGTGAACAACTGGTTAATGTATTTTTGTTCCTTTTAGTGAACAATTGGTTGATGTATTTACTAAACGTCTTAATAGTAAGATGTTTCATCCTATTATCTAAAAGCTAGGCATATGTGATATATATGCACCAACTTGAGGGGGAGTGTTGTAATAATGGTTTTAGGGAAAGTGTCAGTTGCCAAATGGACCCTAAGGGGTTTAATGGTTTTTGTAATTCTCTAGAATTTTCTCTCCATTATTATAAATAAAGAGAGCTGGTGTCATATTTGACACAAGTCATTGCCCCATCCAATAGCCCCAAATTCACTTGCCAGCTAACTTTTAGAGAGGAGATAATGTACTACTAAATTTGAAAAAATCAAAATAGTAGCCAGTTGATAAGTATCTATACTCAAAAGATGGTCTAGATGCAAATAATGAAGACTAGGAGTGAAATAAGACAACAACTATGGAAGAAAAACAAAACAATAACCGTGAGGGGCAAAACAGTAACTATCAAAACATAAAATAGTAACTTTTTCTAAATCATAAAAGGGAAGACAAGAATTGGTATTTTGCAAACATCTAAAGATCAAGCCATCAAAAACAGCCCAAATTTGAATCGATCTCCAAATTAGGGTTCTTGAATGCCTAATCAAAATATAAGTTTGATCGGATGGCTGAATTGCTTAATCCAAAAAAACATATGCCATCCAACCTTCTAGATGACTTGAGGAAATTCGAAGAAAACTTAAAAAATACTTACTTCTTATTGGATGAAGAAGATAATGAAAGAATAAAAAGAAATTTCAGATTCAAGAACAAATCAGAAAAATAAAACAGAAAATAGAGAATAAGAGAGAGAACGGGGTAGGGGAATGGCTATCTCAGCTATTCAATAAATTCTCTCAGAATTTTGGGAGCGCAAAGCTGCAATTTCATTCACAAATTCGTGTACAATACAGTAAATCCTTACAAAATTATATAAAAGACACAAAACAGACTCTAAACACTAAAAAAGAAAGGCCTAACCTAATCCTTAACTAATTGGGAAACCTAAATTAACTAGGAAACTGAAACAATAAAGAAATTAGACTCAAAACAAGACTCTAACTAAACTCATGAATTAATCTCGTTGTCCTGCTTTGTACCCATATTTTAAACCAATTAAAGTGAAAGGCTTATTTCCAATAAAATAAGCCCATTGAAAGGCTTATTTCCAATAAAATAAGCCCATTAAGTGACTAATCTACATCAGAAGATTTATGCTTCATCATCACCGGTGATCACTATATCATCCATATAAACAATAAGAACTATGACCTTGCCCCTATTTATGTTTGACAAATAGGGTGTGATCCGTATTACTCTATTTGAACCTGAACTTTAGCATGGCCATTGTGCATCGCTTGAATACCCTTCCTGGATTATCGATTCAAGGGCCATTGACCATATAACTAGCTCTTTTAAACATTTTGATGTTTACTCCCCTCTGTCACGTAACTAAAAGGTTCGGGTAGTAGATAGGTCTGTTTCCTCTTGGAAAGGGTTTCATCTCACCTAGTCCATTATTATCTTTGTCCTTTGTATTGCATGTCCCAAAATTCTCTACTAATCTTCTTTCCATTAGTAGCATTACTAGGGATCTTCATTTACAAAGTAACATTCTTTCCCCCTCATTGACTCTTTTAGGACTTGGTAATGAAACGTACGATTGGTGGTAAGGTGGTGGTTGGTTTGTATCTGCTTGATCGGTCTCCTATAGCATTGAGTTCTCAGAACACTATCTGGATGCATCTACTTTCGATTTGACTGAGCTCTACCCGTGGCATCCTCGTCTAGGTCACCCTCCATTAGGAATTTTAGCAAAGTTATTTCCTAATTTATTTAGAAGGTGTAATACAAACAATTTCTTTTATAATGCTTGCATTTTTTGGCAAGCAAACTAGACCCGTTTATCCCATTTCAAATAATAGAAGTTTAATTCCCTTTGCTTTAATTCATTCTTATGTGTGGTGAGGGGACCCTACCTTCAAGTTTCTATTACTAGACACCGCTGGTTTGTGAACTTTATTGATTTCTTTAGTCGTACTAGTTAGGTATATTCAAGGATTAAAGTATCGGTATCGGTCGTCGTATCGGTCGGTCAAAATTAAGATACGTATCGGAGGGTATCGTATCTATCAGAGATACGCTAAGATACGCTAAAGATACGCACATAAATGGATAGGAAACACTTTTTTATACACATTTGCATAAAAAAATAGTTAAAAAAAGTTATATATAACATGTATTATGCATAAACAGTAAATTGAGAGTATCGCACTAAGAATCCAAGGTTTGTAATTGTCCCATAAATGTAAAATCCTTGTTCCCAACCTTGATTTCCACTTTAGTTAGAGAGAAAAATGGTTGGCAGCAACTTTGGAATAAAAACACCTCAAAAAATTATGTTTTTCTAAAAAATTACCCATTTTGGCCATTTTATGACCGTATCGGTACGTATCGGTGTGTATCGGTCGATACATACCGATACGCACCGATACGTATCGATACATACCGATACGTATCGATACATACCGAAACGTACATTTCACTTCAATTTTGATTTTTTCATAGAGTATCGGTACGTATCGGTGAGTATCGATGCGTATCGGTGGTGTATCGGTGAGTATCGGTGCGTATCGTAGGATACGTATCGATACATAAGGGTTTTAAAATTTTCATGATACGTATCGGTATGTATCGTGCCGATGCCTACCGATACGGATACGTATCGGCCGATACGGCACGATACGCACCGATACTTAAAACCATGGGTATATTTGTTGTGCCAGAAGAGCAATGTGTTCCTTTGTTTTCAACAATTCCATAATATAGTCAAGATACAGTTTTATGCTACGGTCTGGATACTTCGCAGTCATGATGGCTTTGAATTTACTGATGGTTGAATTCCAAGTGTACTTGGTTGATCAAGCGATAATCCATCAAACCAGTTGCGTGGACACCGCTACTCAGAATGGAGTTGCAGAGAGGAAGAATCGCTACCTGTCAGAGGTGGCCAGGTGCTTTGTGTTTGAGACCCATGTTCCGCCACAATACTAGATTTGATGTTGTACTTTCGGCATCTTACCTCATCAAATGGCTTCCCTCTCGCGTCATGGCATCTCGTTGCCTATTGAGGTTCTGACAAGTTCTACATCCTTTATTATGCCTCCCAAAGTGTATGGGTGTGTTGCCTTTGCACGGTACCATCAACAACGTAGGATGTTTGACCCCCGTGGACTCCGTTGTTCTTCTTTAGCTACTCTCCTACCTAAAAGGGGTGTATCATTGTTACCATCCTCCTACGAGGAAGTTCTACTTAACCATGGATGTTGTGTTCCATGAATCTGCTGCCTATTATCTTGCACCTCTTAAAGGGGGGAATCTCCAAGAGTGAAAGATGTGCCATCAATTGATCCATTGGAAATACTGGACGATGTGTATTTGGAAGACGAGATTCCGAGTCAAGAACAACGGGGACCAGCTAATTCTGCCCAGGGGAAGCAGGGACCACCTATTTTCGCCCAGGGGGAGCCAAACATTTCCAGCCAGGGGGAAAAGGGGCCCAATTCTGCCCAGCGGGAGTAGAAGTCGGCTAAGCCTGTTTAGGTGTATAATCATTGACGCCATAAGCAAAATTACCACCACTACATCATGCCAGTCGCATGTTCCAGAATCAATTCCTACTACTAGTGAGCATCTTCCTTCTTATCATCTTTTAATTTACCAATGGCTATTCGTATCTCTCAGAGGGAATGTACTAAACATCTCATCTCTAATGTTGTTTCCTATGAACGTTCGTCCCCTTCTTTTTACTCCTTTGTTTCCTCCTTGTCGTCTGTTTCTGTTCCTCATAACTGGCAATAATCTCTGATTGATCAAAAGTGGAAAGAAGCAATGCATGAGGAAATAAGAGCTCTTGAGAAGAACAATACTTGGGAGCTAGTTCACCTTCCTCCAAGGAAGAAAACAGTTGGATGCATAGATCTTTACGGTGAAACAGTCTGCTGATGGATCTGTAGACAGGTATAAGACTCGACTAATTGCAATAGGGTTCACTTAGACATATGGCATAAACTACTCGGAAACCTTTGCACCAGCAGCCAAGATGAACACTGTACGAGTTATCATATCATGTGCTGTCAATCATGGTTGGGATCTATAACAGCCTGATGTGACAAATGCCTTTTTTTACAGTGAACTAGAGGATGAGGTATATATGGATGTCCTTAATGATTTTACCACTCAGCAAACTCAAGGCAAGGTCTGCAAGTTAAAACAGGCTTTATATGGGTTGAAGCAGTCCCCATGAGCTTGGTTTGGCCGGTTCCACAGGGCAATGATTGTCATAGGCTACAAACAGAGTAATGTTGATCTACTTTGTTCATCAAGAAGTCAGGGGAACACATTACTATACTTAGTGTATATGGATGACATAGTGATTACTAGCAATGACCCACTGGAAATTGCACATCTCAAATCTTATCTGAGAACAGAGTTCGAGATCAATGACTTGGGGACATAGTTGTCACGTCACCAAGGCAAACCAAGGTGGTGGAGGGTTGTCTAAGCACTTAAGCGAGAAGGCGCCTGCCTTAAGGTGAACAAGGGTTATTTTTTATTTTCCCTATTGTCTAACATTATTTAGTTAGCTATATATACCTTGTATCATAAAAAATAAAGATTAATCAACATCAAGTCATTAAAAATCAACATTTAGCCATTCAAATGAAACCTATAAAAAAATTTACTTAAATGATATTTGGCATAAATAAGTGCCAAAACACAAGGCGGCATGCAGTACAACAAGGCCACTGTCGCCTAGGCCCCAGGCAAACCACTTGGATGCCTAGTCGTCGCCTAGGCGACGCCTTGACAACTATGCTTGGGGAAGATCAGATATTTTTTAGGTATTGAGGTAGCCTATTCAGCTCAAGGTGTCTTTCTTTCCCAACGAAAGTATACTCTTGACCTCCCTTCTGATACAGGGTTATCATAATGTAAGGTTGTTGATATTCCATATGATCTTAATTCTCACCTCAAGGAGAAAGATGGAGAACCAGTCAACAAGGGTAGTTATCAAAGACTAGTTGGGTGTCTCATATATCTCTCCCAAACTCGCCCTGATATAGCATTTTCAGTCAGTCTGGTAAGCCAATATATGGATGATCCATATTCTACTCATTTGGAGGTAGCGTATCGCATTCTAAGATACTTCAAGTCAGCTCTAGGACAAGGGGTTTTC
Source organism: Macadamia integrifolia (assembly GCF_013358625.1). Classification (NCBI taxonomy): domain Eukaryota; kingdom Viridiplantae; phylum Streptophyta; class Magnoliopsida; order Proteales; family Proteaceae; genus Macadamia; species Macadamia integrifolia. The sequence goes on along the minus strand of NW_024870459.1, from coordinate 638,213 downwards.
TTCTCTTCTCATGGTTATTTGCGTGTAGAGGCATTCACAGATGCAAATTGGGCTGGCTGCCCAGATGATAGGAGATCTACCTCTGGGTATTGTACCTAGTAGGAGGTAATCTTGTCACATGGCAAAGCAAAAGCAAGCAGTGGTTACAAGATCCAGTGTTAAAGCAGAGTTTCAAGCCATAGCACAAGATAAATGTGAACTATTATGGCTCCAGTGTCTTCTTCAGGATTTATGTCTCTATTAATTTGCCCATACGACTTTATTATGATAACAAGTTTGCTATCAGTATTGCCCATAATCTAGTTCAGCATGACCGTACGAAATATGTCTAGATCGACTGTCATTCCATCAAAGAGAAATTGGAGTTGGGCATCATTGTATTCCATTTGTGCCTTCTGAAGCTCAACTAGCTGATATATTCACTAAGAGTCTAAGTAGTAAATTGTTTAGTCCTATTGTTTAGAAGTTGGGCATGTTTACTATATATGCTCCAAACTTGAGGGGGAGTGTTGTAATAATGGGTTTTATGGGTACTCTAGTGCCCAACCTCAACAGGTCCTTAAGTCCACTAGGGTTTTATGGTCCTTGTAATATTCTAGAATATTCCTTCCTCCATTATAAATAAAGAGGGGCTGGTCTCTATGAGACATAAGCTCAATTCCCAAATCAACAAAAACTCCTACCTAAAATAGCAAACCTACTTAACTTATGACAAGACATAATAGAACTCCCACTTAGCTTAGGACTTAAGCTACTAACTAATTAATGCTTTTGTCCATAAAAAATAACTTAAACTCAAAAAACAAGACTTAACAAATATTAACCAAAGATTCCAACATGGAGTAGGAAGCAACTAAATCAAGAAAAGCATACTAAAAACTATGAGAACCAAGCCCATCAGTAGGCTGGTTCGATCAAAACAGATCAGACCAGATCTAGGATGCTAGGCAGCTGGTTCAAACCTTGGTCTAGGTGATGCCAAACCTACTAGGATGATCTACATCAGCTTTAGCATAGGCTTCTTCTCTTCCTGCTAATATATTATTAGATCTGACCTAATCCATGCCAACAGAAAAATTTTCCTTAACCCCCGATCGGATCAAAGGAGTCAACCACACCTTCCTCTGTCTCATTACCAAAAAAGGTGTTCATTCCATACCTGATTTCGACCCATCTCCCTCTGCAATACAAAAACCATAACCTTATCCAAACTATATGGGGTTGGCTACATGAATCCGCTAGAAGCAAACATAATAAGAGAGGAAAAGGCAAGTAGGATGCAGTGAGGTCGATGGATGATTCCACTACCGCATTTGCCATACTAATCGTATCATTATGAAAGGACATGTATGCTATTGTGGTTAGAATTAATTACCTCGTGCTACAATCCCTTGCCAACAGGGGATGCGGATCCAGGTTCCAAAGACAGAAATCGGATTGCTTAGGACCCACTTAAGTAATCAATGGCACAGTTTTATAACCAAATATAAAAGAGAATGGCAGTTCTGTAAATAACTTGAAATTTCTAATAAAGAGCGGCAGACTTGTAATTAATTGGACTCAAGTAAATGGGATAATACGTAAGGTGTATAAAGGTTATTCTTGGGAGAAGAAACAAAAGATATTCAAAGGGGACTAAAAGGTAAAGGTAGGGGTATAATGGGAAATAAAAGAGTGAACAAAAAGACTAGAAGAAATTGTGGAAGAGAGAAGGGAAAAAAAGACTATCATCTTCTTCCTTACAACCAGCGAGAACCAGGAAAGGGAACTCGATGGCAGCTCTTGCAATCAGACTCAACCAACACTGAAATTCAAGAATAAGGATTGCCCATACCTATGGGACTGAACCAGCAGCAACAACTCTAGGACTTAACTACAGGTCGAGATACCTGCTTCTGGTACTAAAACCAGTGGTAGTTGCAGGCTTTCGATTCACACCTTAATGCTATTTCGGGTATGATATTCCGGGTTCGTATCGCCTATTGAAGCAACCTTACCCACAATCTCTGGCTTAGCAGCTTGGGAGAAAGGTCTCTTCAGTCCGCCTTCTTCAACCAATAATACCTGCTCAGCAGGGTTGCAGGGAATTAAACTACGGGATTCCAGCAAGGGAAATACAGCAGAAACAGTAAAGAAGGAAGAGAAGGAAAAAAATACGAGAAGAAAGTCAGGGAAGGGGAAGGAGAGAAACACCCACAGCAACCATGGTTCACACCCAAAAATCTTAGTCAAGTTTTAAATTTCCAAAATCTGAGTTCTTCACTAGTGTAGTACATGGTTTATAAAAGAAAATTCAAAGCATAAAATTGGTAGCTAATTAAAAATGAAAACTAACCTATATAGCAACTGCAAATAAGGAACCAAATCAAAAGATAACTTTCTAAACCCATCGCCCAACTGCATCAGCTCTCCCGGTCTTAAAAAAACTTGACTCCGTCAAGTTAGGTCGTGATCCCAAGATAACCTTGTAAATCGCTCGCCGATGAGGTGGCACATATCTCAAAGCAAATGATAGGAATGCAACTCTATGAAGAGGGAGAGTAGGCTGACGTGTCACTGGAGCAGGAGTCAGTCGACGACGTGGCATGTTTGATAATGCGTGTGGCCTCATTAAGTACGTGTGACCTCCTCGCTTCACCTTGATGGTGTTCCGTGCACCATCATAGAGGATATCAGCATGTCACTACCAAGGTCGCCCCAGAAGAATTTCGTAGTGCGCCAATGGGGTGACCAAGCAAGTTACATAGTACTGTAATCGCCCAAACTGTAAGTGTACTCAAGCAACTAAACTGGCCTCTTCTCGAGCTGTGGGTTCAAAAACTTTAACGTGAATCTTCTTAAAAAGTTGCTTCTATGGAAGGTTGTGTACTCGAACAAATTCAGCAGATACAAAGTTTGCTCCTACCCCAGTATCAACAACTATATGAACATCAATAGGATCGGAACCGTGCAGGAGAGTACCCTTTTATCTGAAGAGAGGAACCTTGTCAACTAATCTGTTTGAAAAGGATGAAAAACTAGCGCAATGAGCTTCCACATCCTCATCATCATCATTGTCAATATCATCTTCATCGAGAGGATAAGGATATAAAGCAGCATCAATATCATCACTCTTCTCTACCGGTTGCTTCTCTGCTGCATTCACAAAATGAGTCCTTTTGGGACACTTGTTGGAGTAATGACCCTTCTCGCCACAACTACGGCATCTGATGTTCTTCACCCCGTCACTATCCTTGTTAAACTCTGACCTTTTTTCTTCAACTCTGCGAGCTTCAGGCTTCTTTTCCTCCATACGTGGTGTAGGTTTATAAACTGAAGGAGTCTTGAGCATACTCTTCCAATAAATGGACTTCTTTTCAGCTATCTTGGCATGACCCCTGCCACATCAACGAACCTAAAATCAGTGTTAGCCAATTCGAGTCGGATCTCAATACTTAGCCCATTGATATATCGCATCACTCGTTGCTAGTCTATTTCCTAAAGTCGACATCTTGAAGAAAGTTTGTGGAAGTCAAGGGTGTAGGTATCCCCATCCATGTTGCCTTGTTGCAAGTTAAGAAATTTATCGAACAATACCTTCTCATAATTAAGAGGAACAAATTTCCAATTCAAGATCTGCTTCATGACCTCCCAATTGGTACTAGGACCAAGTCTTCTAACAAACTTTGCATGCAAGTCGTCATCCCACCATAAACATGCATACCCAATAAACTTGGTGAGGATGAGTTCACATTTCTTCTCGTCTGGAAGAGATTTATATGCAAAAATTCACTCCACTTTGGTAAGCCAGTCAAGAAATTATTCAGGTCCCTTTTCACCACTGAACTCTGGAACCTCCATTTTGATGCTATAATCTCGGTCAGAAAATTGCCAAGTAACATCTTGGAGTATAACAGGATCACGTTGCACTCAGTGAGGTGTATCTTCAATCCGTAGGGCATTAAACTGAGGAGGTGGTGCAGATGGTCCTTCATCGACTCACGTTTCAGACCTTTGCATAAAGGTGAGAATCATAGTGAGAGCACTTTGAGTCTCATCTATGAACTTGTCATATTTTTCTTCGTTCTTCTCAACCTTGGCATTAGTTTTCTGTTGGTTTTCAAGTACCTCACGATACAATTTGTGCAACTCAGCATTGGTGATGTGACCTGTCATGGTTAGAAAAGTGCAGGAAATTTGCTCTGATACCACTTGATGTGGATCCAGGTTTCAAAGATTGAAATTGGATCGCTTAGGGCCCACTTAATTAATCAATGGCATAGTTTTATAACCAAATATAAAAGAGAATGGCAGTTCTGTAAATAACTTGAAATTTCTAATAAAGAGTGGCAGACTTGTAATTAATTGGACTCAAGTGAATGGGATAATACGTAAGGTGTATAAAGGTTATTCTTGGGAGAAGAAACAAAAGATATTCAAAGGGGACTAAAAGGTAAAGGCAGGGATATAATAGGAAATAAAAGAGTGAATTAAAAGACTAGAAGAAATCGTGGAAGAGAGAAGGGAAAAAAAGACTATCATCTTCTTCCTTACAACCAGCGAGAACCAGGAAAGGGAACTCGATGGCAGCTCTTGCAATCAGACTCAACCAACACTGAAATTCAAGAATGAGGATCGCCCATACCTATGGAACTGAACCAGCAGCAACAACTCTCGAACTTAACTACAGGTCGAGATACCTGCTTCTGGTACTGAAACCAGCAGTAGTTGCAGGCCTTTGATTCACACCTTAATGCTATTTCGGGTATGATATTCCGGGTTCGTATCGCCTATTAAAGCAACCTTACCCACAATCTCTGGCTTGGCAGCTTGGGAGAAAGGTCTCTTCAGTCCGCCTTCTTCAACCAATAATACTGCTCAGCAGGGTTGCAGGGAATTAAACTACGGGATTCCAGCAAGGGAAATACAGCAGAAACAGTAAAGAAGGAAGAGAAGGAAAAAAATACGAGAAGAAAGTCAGGGAAGGGGAAGGAGAGAAACACCCACGGAAACCATGGTTCACACCCAAAAATCTTAGTCAAGTTTTAAATTTCCCAAATCTAAGTTCTTCACTAGTGTAGTACATGGTTTATAAAAGAAAATTCAAAGCATAAAATTAGTAGCTAATTAAAAATGGAAACTAACCTATATAACAACTGAAATAAAAATCTAATCTTACTACCAAGCTAATTTCTAACCAAAAGCGAAAGCAAATAAGGAACCAAATCAAAAGATAACTTTCTAAACCCATCGCCCAACTGCATCACAGGGGGTGAGGTGTTGAATAACCCACACTGGTAACTCAGATGAGATTTTCTGGAACACCAGTTCTGTGGTATGATGTGATTGTTGTCGGAGGCAAAATGAGCCTGGGTGACCGATGTATGATTCCGAAACCGTGGAGCCAGGACAGGGTTATCAAGGTTTGCTGGGTGACCAAGGGCGCATTCCAGGACCAGCAGGCTCCTTATCTCAACTAGGGTTTGTATCATTGGGTGATCGATATGCGATTTGGGACCAAGGATACTACCTAATATGTTGCAGTAGCATTATATCAAACTTAGTTGGATGCTAGGTGGATAAAAATAAAATGAATTACATCATAAATGCATTTAGGACTATATGTGTTTGCTTGCATGTTCCCTATCCCTCACTGAGCTTAGCGAAGCTCAGGCCACATGCATGTCCCTTTCTAATGATGATGTAAATACGGTGGTACCGATGAGTAGTGACACGTCCTCTTCCATGGCCGAGTACGGTGGAGAGTGGTGGACTCCAGAGACCAAGGAGAACGACAGTCTTGCGCTTGTGATGATTGTGCTTGTTGCGCGCTGTGATTCTTGTTGTAGATTATGAGCATAAGGTATTTCTTTAAAGATCCTGATAGTCTTGTAGGATGATGGTAAGCATCCGAGTCCCATTCGGGTTCTTTTGAGGAACGAAGTGTGACTTTAGTGGTCAATGGAGGAGGCGGCATGACTTTTATATGACAATGCTCGGCCTTGGGAGGCCGAGGCCTTTGTTATAGGGCTGACCTTTGCAAAAGAAAATCCCAAAAAGAATCTTGCCCTGATACCAAGTAGAAGATAAAGCACGAGAGAAGAATGAGAGAAAAGGATAATTGGTTGTCAAAGTGACAGAGGCCACCACTTTATTTATAATCAAGAGGAATAACAAATAAGGCATGCTAGTAAAGGCTGACTCAAGGCCTTATCTAGCATATGCTACATGTGGACATGTGGTACAATGAATCAGGAATCAGGACATATTGCAGGAAAAAAGAAACAACCAAGAAATAAAACGAGTCAGGCCATATCTCAACATTTTCCCTTAAATAATAATAATATTCTCAAAAGTACAAAACAAGCAATCTTTGTAAAAGCACTTGACTCTGCCACATAGCAGCAGGATAGAACTGAATTTTGTGGACAGGTGTCCCCCAAGGTCCCCTGTTCACATGTCAAGTTTCAGCCCAATCGAAGTTGGCCACATGATAAATCAAACCATTGAAATATCCAGGTCCACAAAGATGATGCATGGAACTACCAAGGATGTGAATGGACATAATGGTAGTGTAATACTATTGAATTTGAAGCAGAAATTTGACAAGTGGCCAGTCCAAACTTTATTTGTTAAAATGCATTCCGTAAATGAACAGGCCAATTAAAACAAGTGTTTCTGGTTTAATAAAATAAATAAATAAATAAATAACTTCTAAGAAATCGAGTATAATATCATGTGGGCCCCTTGTGCACTACATCAGTAAGTGACTCCGTGGTGTGCTGAATCTAAGAGACCTAGCTTCCTTTTATAATAGTCCATCTCCACTGCCTTCCATACTGTACCCAATGTGGGACTAAACTTTCACCTTATCTCTTTGGTCGAACTCCAAGTATATTCAATAGTCATAGAATCCGAGCTGGTAACTACAAGTCTACAACTCTACAAGAAGATTTCTTACCCCGAGGTTGAAATAACTTTCTTTATGGAATTTTCACTTAAAGCATTCTTTTGTGTTTATGTAGGAAATATAATAAATAACAAAGATAATGTGGTAGCTCCAAAACCTATGGCATTTGGGCTGGCTTCATATGTATTGATAGACTGCCAAAACATGTCCCAAATAGATTCAATGTTTCTGATCCAATGGATCTCAAGTTGAATTCGGACCTGGTGCGTATATAATCAAAGTGAATTCATACTTAGGGAGACAAGATCCTAATGAATCCATTCAGTTTACAAGCCTAATGAATTGGCAGGTTAATGATCTCTTCTCCATCCAGAGGGGCACAAAACTAGATAAAAAAATATATAGTAGCAATTTGAATAAAGCATTGGACTCACCTGCTTACACTTACAACATCTATGCCCTTGGAAACTGCAGCCTTGCATATCGCAGAACCAACAAAACCACTGCCTCCCAAGACTACAATCTACTATAGAAAAATTTTAGTTAGAGTTTACATGCCACAGCTTAATTGGTGTTCAGGAGGAACATGGTGGTGTTTCTGATAATGCTTGCAAGCGCATACCCGTTCAGTCTTCACATCAGCCACGACATCTATTGGAGCAGAAGGAAAGTCCTCCTTTATGCTAGCTTCAGCATAACTGCATCTGATACTGAACCTACACCCACTGAAATGCAGGAGTAAAAATTGTCAGCAAGAAAGCATACAAATGCTATAATAAATACTAAATAACAGCAATATTGCTACGAAATATCAGGTTTACAGCAGTTGGGTAACAATAGAAGCTATTAACATTCCACACACAAGTTATTTCAGCTCAGTCTGAGAGGCTAAGAAAAGCTATTTCAATATCAAGGGTACCAATACAAGTCACAATGTGGACAATTCAATTATATTCAAACTGCTTCATAATAATCTGATATTGGTTTAATGTCAAGAATACCAATAAAAGTCATGATGTAGACAACTCAATTATGACCAACCTGCTTTATATTAATCTGACATTGGCCTAGTTAATTCGAATTTGTTTCTGTTACACCCATGCCCTAATATGGTCAAATTTGAGCTTTTGTCAATAGGTAATGCACCCGAGAGTTTCAGCTCCGCTAACTACTGGCTTGCAGTAATCTACTGCATGGAAGGGAGGAATGACCTTACATGTCAATGCGGGCATTGCCGGTCGAACTGGAAGGGATTCAAACCTTCCAAGCTTTAGTAGTAAGGGACCGAACACCTGCTCACTTGACCCCCTTTGCATGGTAGAAACAACATAAAAGGGCCTTGCACAAGTCCCTAGGGAGCCCCCTAGGAGTTGACAAAAAGGGGCTAAATGTCAGCAAAGTACAGCAACTAAACTGTCACCGGTAGCAACCACCGACTGGACAGTGACCTACCGGTGGCATCAACTGGTGGGTCTTGTTGTACTAAATTGCCTTCTTTGCCCATAGGACCCGCTACGCGTGTAGTGGCCTACTCTACCCTTGTCCCCACACTATACAGACCTACGCCTTCCACTTACACACCTTGTGAGCCAAGGTGGTGGGTCCACGTGGCCCGACTCCCGGGTTAACTTGTTTTGGCGAAGGCCTAGTGCACAGGCCCAGTGCACAAGACCCTAAGGGTCTTGGCTATATATATGGAAAATGAGCCTTAAGTCTTATCACCCACATGAAGAAAATGTAAAAGGGAGAGAAAGAAGGAGGAAGAGGACCATCAGACATCCCCCCTTATTGTTAGTCATTCCCGAAGGTAAGAGAACCTTCACCAACCTCTTTCCTTTCCATTTTTGGGTTTTTGGTAGGTAGAATTGGCTTTTGTTGGGTTGGAGTGGTACGCCTCAATCTCAGTAACTTTTGGTAACTAGGATGGTGCACATTGCACTCCCCCGTATGATTCCCGAGCTCAAAGTGAGCTACTTGAGCTCTCCAGGATCATTTTTTTGCAAGTGAAGGGTTAACGGTCGTTTATTTGACATAACTTCCAAATGGCACGGTGAAAACACGATCAGCCAAGCTTGCATGAAAGGTGGGAAGACCCTCTACGGACCCCATGGAACAAATCCCAATAATCGGACCCAAGACGGTGAAGCCCCGTGAAGTTCAGCAACTTTCGGATTTTCCACCGGCAGGACCATTACCAACACCAATGGATCTGCTGATCCAAATTAGCTACTGTCCTCCTTAAAGAGAGCACCCAACAGCAGGAACAATCACCTACCGGTGAGTGTTACTGTATTTCCCTTTTGGCATATTTTTGGGATTTTGAGAGACCTTCTAAGGGACCCTCTTAGACACTTATTGACACGTGTTAATGCTCATTTACCCTTGTAACTAGGACAGAGACGATCACATTCAGTGAGGCCTAGTGGGGTTTGATTTGGGCGTCTTCTCTTGGGAAATTAATGTATGCCATTGCAAGCATGTGTTTTATGATTTTATAACATGTATGCTCTATTGAACTATATAAATTGTGATTTGTTGATTGTTATGTGTGCGTGGGATCCGGTATGGCCGAGGGGAATTCTGGTACCGTGATCACCACAGTGTGGATTGCATCATGCATTTGGGTGTGCATTATAGGTAAGCTTGGACATGGAATGCAATGTGGCCGATGAGTGATTTCCAGTACTGTATGGCCATACTAACTGTATCAATATAATAGACTATGCTACGATTCCTTGCCAACAGGTGGTTAGGAGTTGGGTAACCCGTTGTGGTACGTCCACTAAACCTTTCTGTAATACCACGCCCACGATACGATGTGATTGTTACCGGAGCCAGACAAAGCCCAGGTGATCGATGTGTCATTTTCGAGACTGTGGCACTAAGAAGGGGTTATTAGGGGATTTGTTGGGAGACTAAGGTCGCATTCCAGAACTGGTAGGCTTCTATACACGATTAGGGTTTGTATTGTTAGGTGACTGATGTGCGATTTTTGGGACCAAGGATACTACCTAATGTGTCGTAATAGCAAGAACCCGACTTAGATTTATGTTAGGTGGATAATAATAAAATAAACTGCATCATTTTGCATTCATGGACTATATGTGATAGTTCACATGAACCCCATCCCTCACTGGGCTTAGTGAAGCACATGTGCCTTTTTTTTAGATGATGATGCAAGTACCATGGTACCTATAAGCAACGACACATCCTCTTCCATGGTGGATTTGATGAGGACTGGTGAACACCAGAGCCCGAAATCATAACTCGGATTGTGCTTGCTACACTTGTGCCTATACTGGGTCATAAGCCGAGGGTGATGTCTGTTATCATTCGATGCCGTATTTTTGGATGCTAAGATTTTGGATATTGTACATGTTTTGACAGTTTCTTTTGTGAAGGATAAAACATAGTTATTGTAATATATTAAACATTTAGCTTCCTCCCCAATGATTGAAGTTTTGACTTTGTGTATATATACTCCGACTCTGTTACATTGATTTAGTTGGTTCTGTGTTGTTATGGATTGTGACGGTTAGGGTACTGCTGTCAAAGATCCTAAGTCAAAGATTTGGATAGAGATATAAGACGGGTAAGAGTCCTAGTCACACCACAGGTATCCTAGCGGGAGTGGAGTGTGAAGTTTTACCGACATATTGAAAACCAAACTTTAATTATTGTCACAGATTCGGCAAAGAATATACTCCATCAGCCTTCTCTATGAAACAAATGACATGCCACAAACCATATGTAAAATCTCAGGCATTTTTTATTTTTTGGTAGGAAAATAGTGGCATTGTCAGCACATACTTTAGTTATCGTAGACAATGTCAACCAATTACTGATGTTATGGACTGGATCAAGGATTCGTATCGGTCGGCCAAAATTAAGATACGTATCGGAGGGTATCGTATCATATCAGAGAGACACTAAGATACGCACATAAATGGATAGGAAACACTTTTTTATACACTTTTGCATAGAAAAAAAAAAGTAAAAAAAAAAAAAACCATATATAACATGTATTATACATAAACACTAAATTGAGAGTATCGCACTAAGAAAATAAGGTTTGTAGTTGCCCCATAAATATAAAATCCTTGTTCCCAACCTTGATTTCCACTTTAGTTAGAGAGAAAAATGGTTGTGGGAACAAAATCCCCTCAAAAAATTGTGTTTTTTTGAAAAATGACCCATCTTGGCCAATATATGACCGTAGCACACTGTATCGGTATGTATCGGTCAATACGTACCGATACATACCAAAACGTACATTACACCTCAAGTTTTAATTTTCCATAGAGTATCGGTGCGTATCGTATCGTATCGGTGTGTGTTGGTGGTGTATTAGTGCATATCGGTATGTATCGTAGGATACATATCGATACAAAAGGATTTAAAAAATTCTATGTCTTATATCGGTAAGGACCGATACAGATACATATCGACCGATACAGTACGATACGTACCGATACTTAAAACCATGGACTGGATTAACTCCATCACTAAGTAACCAATATCACGAGTCTTCTCTAAATATAGTAAACAAAAATAAAAGAAAGCAAATAAAGTATTTTTTTAACAATTAGGCGGATACCACATTACATTAAATCAGTACATGTGTCAACTTTTCAAGTGAATCAACAATTGGCAACAGTTTATTACATTATTTGTGTTATAAAAAAGGATGTAGGTCTTTAAGAAAAAGGGTGGGGTTTATGAAATTTGGGTCTAAAAGTGAAGAATGAAATGGGAGAGGTGAGGTTCATTTCAAACTGCCAGTCAAAATAAAGAAAAAAACAATTTGTTTGCTACTGTTTCACCTAAAAGCTCGAACTATTAGGGAAGGACAGCGTCTATGTGTACATCAACACTCCCCCACACATGCAGGCCAAGATCTCATTGTCCTTGCACGTGGAGCTCACTGGCACCAAGGGAGAATAAATGTCAAGAAAGCTCTTCCGATGTACTTCCCAGGAGTCGAACACTTAACCTCTCTGCTCTGATACCATATTAGCAACCATTTAACCTAAAAGCTCGAACTATTAGGGAAGGACAGCGTCTAATATACATCAACCAAGGGTGTCAATTTGGTATGGTACCATATTTGGTATGGCATCGGGACGGCACAATGCATATATACCCCATATACCGATACCGTACTAAATAGTGATTCAGTACAGGAACCTCATACCGATACCGAACCGAATCTGTTCGGTTAGGTATTTGGTACGGTATGATGTGGTTTCTAAATCAATCCCATACCGATATTGTACCAAATAGTGCCTCGGTACAGGAACCTTATATCGATACCGTACCGAATTAATTCCGTTCTGTTTGGTACCAGTAATTCGATACTATTTCGGTTTTTAATACAGATTAACACCTTTAACATCAACACTTTAATCGTATTAGTCCCACATCGATTCTAAGTGGGACAATCCATTTCCTTATATACCTATGAATACCTCCTCTTATCAGAACTGTCTTTTGAGGTGGAAACTTATATGGTATCAGAGTGGGTTCTTTCCGGTTCTATCCATTCTAGTTATGTCTACATGTAAGATGGTTTTGATCCACCTACATGTGAGAGGGAATGTTAGTCGTATTAGCCCCACATCAATTTTGAGTAGGATGATCCCTTTCCTCATATACCTATGAACACCTCTTATCAGATTGGTATTTTGATATGGAAATTTACGTTCTTGTTAGGGACTTGGGTAGAACTCGTCCTCAAAAGCTAGCCATCAAGGAGAGGGTACCCAAGTACCTATAAGTCTCCATGTAGGGCTACCCACTTCCAATGTGTGATTATTATTTTTGCCTACCGCATGGAACCCCAACAATCTCCCCCTCCACGTTGGACCCACCAAGATCACACCAAGTTCCCACCCCCTGACCCTTGCCAAAATCTTAGCCCTGCCTCACCCTAGCCCTGCCAAACTCGACTATGATACCACTTTTTAAGTACTTGGGTAGAACTCACCCTCAAAAGCTAGACGTTAAAGGAGAGGGTGCACAAGTGCCTATAATTCTCCACATCGGGCTACCCACTTCTAATGTGGGATTATTACTTCTGCTTACAGCATGAAACCTTAACAATTGAGTTGTTAAATAAAACGGTAGTGATCATGGTATTAGAGCAAGGAGGTCGAGTGGTCGACCCTAGGGAAGTGCATCGGAAGAGTTTCTCAACATTTCATCTCTTTTGGTGCCTCGCGAAGAAAATATTGCGTGAGCTCCACCTGCAAGGACCATGGGATCTTGACCTGCACATGCAAGGGTGAGTGTTGATGTATACATTTATGTTATCCTTCCCTAACAATTTGAGCTTTTAGGTGAAGAAGTGAACACTATAACCCCCCATTCTCGAGCTGATTCAACGTGACCTATGCTACAATCCAAAACAGTACTCCATGTGAAAATCCAAACTAAAATTAAACCCTTCAATAATCAGAGGCTGAAAATTTTTATTAGAAATGCTCCTGCATCACCCCCTGAATATGACCGATCACTAAGTCCCCTTCCTCTTTGGCCCAGGATTCTAACAGCTAGTTGATTAAATGATCTTTTATTCTTTGGCCAGAAAACACTCTTTGAAATTTCTTAACCTCTACAACACCTCAACTGGGCTATGAGTATCAACAATATCTCCATATGCAATTTGAAGTGTTTAGTTTATTAAAGAAATTTTACTGACAAGAGAGATTAAGTTTTCTTTCGCGTGTCCTAGTACATTTGTCAATAACAGGGTCATAACACTCAAAATATCTAAGGATTTGCTCCCAAAGGTAATTCTACGTTCATAACCTACCAACCTTCACATTATCATCATTGACCTAAATAAGGCATAAATCAAGTTCCTAGACATGCACAAAAGAATTTCATTGCATGACCATTCATAACTCAAGAAAGCAATGATCCAAGTCCATTTTCTTACCCAGAATCTGAAACTTATTAGTAACCCACTCAGTCCCTTGCTCTTGAAAAAGCCCAATTCATGAACATTCCATTACACATACTTGAACTTTGAATAATAACCCATTCATCCAATTTTGTATGCCTTGATTATATCAATAAGAGTAATTTACATCCCCCTCCCTGTACTTTGCTCTTATTACATCACCCTCCCCTGTGTTTTCAGAAATTACATAATCCTCCCCTATAGTATGTTAAATAGGCTCACTCAGTTAAATTTATACTGTTTAGTTTGTAGAATATTTTAGTAATACCCATATTACCCCTCTTCATGGGTTCCTTCTCGGTCTACATCCACCGGCTGTCGAATGTTCCCCCCAACGACCCATGCCGCCGACGCCAACGCCAACAGAATCGCGGAGATTCTTCCTCTGGCCTTGAACCCTCCACTATCCAATCCCTTCCCCTCTTTGCCATGACGGAAACGCCAACTCAAAGGACCCTAGGATTACCCCATTTGCCTCAGCGAATTCGAAGAGAAAGAGATCGTCAAGGTGATTCCCTTTTACGGCCACGTCTTCCATCCTCAATGGATAGACATGTGGTTGTCGGCTCATGTCTCGTGTCCCCTCTGTCGTTCTACACAGCTGCCCCGCGTGATTGCAAGGACAATGATCCTTCTTCTTATGTTGCCGCTTCTGTGTATATGTTAATGGACAAGGGTAGTGGTCATCTATCGTTTATCCAAATAATCACCAAAAATAATCCTCCAGTCCACCGGCATATAAATAGAGTGTATTGAGTGCCAAAGGGCGGTACCAATACCACCGTCCATAGGTGCGAGTGCGAGAAGAAGGGCCAACGGCTTCTCCTCTTCCTCTTCTTCAATAATTGAAGAAAACAGAGACAGGGCGTACTCACCCTCGCTGCCAAGGAGCTTCAGCTTCTAACCCCATTGTGAGCCTCCTCAGCCTAAGATGGACCCGATTCACTCACAGGAGAATATGTCATACATAGATAGCCTCTACTAGAGCAGAGAGCAGAGCATATAACAATTTTACCTCATCTACTCTTTACACAGGCCCTTGTAAGTAATCTCTCCCATTGCTGAATTAAAAATCCACAATATATATGCCCTTCCCCACATAGGTCACGTCTATCACATTCACTTCGACGAATTAACCGAAAAATTTTTTCCCAACAGAGCGAGAGAGACAGAAATAGAAAGAGATTCACTCACTTTCAGACTAGATTTCCTTCAGGATTGAAAGTCACATCCATTCCTCTCCCAAAACAGGATGACTTGTCTTACTTCTACACCTTATTTCAAGACGCTTTCAAGACAGATCGGACCAGAACGATTGGGCCAAGGCCGACTGACGTCGAAAAATTGTTATGGAGTAGGAGGTAACAAAAGTGACTGCTTCAAAGGAAAAAGAACTCGCCAAACCAAAGGAAATCCACCTAAGGGATAAGAGAACTCAAGAACTACTACTCAAAGGCCAAAGGCTCAAATAAAATTATGACTAGACTCCAAGTATGCGTTCCATTCACTGGTATAAGCTTATATAGATGGCCATGGAACAACCTTCCAAGCATAGGCAATTTCCAAGAATAAAATTAAGAATAATTGGAAAGACAAACATTGGGAAGACTGACAACTATCCAATGAGAAAAGACCTTGGGAACCTTGAAAGGAATTTTCCACATCATTAACAGTCTAGAAACATAATGGTTGAAGTGCCCAAAAAGTTTTAGAACTGACTTTGAATAGAAGTTGGATTAAAAAAGATGAATTCTAGAATTCTAACTGTCTACAGTCAGCCCAGACACACTTTACCAAAATGTCCATAAATTCTTTTAGAAAATAGTAAATGGTGCACCCTTTTTTTTTATCGAAAATAGACTTCTAAACCTTTCCATCCATATATGGCATAACTTCTAGTTCCTTCTGAGTTAGCATAGGTGTTGCAGTGAAGTTACCCCAAAATCCTGGATTGTAATTTTTATTTCCAGCTTCAATCCTTTGGCTTAAGCTTGTGGGCTTATTGGGCTGGGTTGTTAGCTCATTCGAAAATGCTCCTGCATCATACGCTTCTGTTGTGCATAAACTCGTCTCTGAGTTTTCTAGATTTTCTTCTGCATGATAGGGAGAAAGGTCCGCAACATTTAATATTTAATATTGTCGAGACAGCATAGTCACTAGGGAGTTCAATTTTATAGGTATTTTATCTAATCTTTTATAACACCTTGAAAGGACCATCAGCCCTAGGCTTAAGCTTACCTTGACATCCTCTAGGAAATCTTTCTTTCCGAAGATGGATCCACACCAAATCTCCTTCTTTAAAAGCATCAGGGTTTCGATGGTTGTTTGCTCTTTCTTGATACTTCTCATTGTGTTTTACGATTTTTTCTCGAATTTTCCCATACAACCTTTTGATGTAGTTAGGTTGATCCTCAGCATCTCCACTAAGATGTTGAGTGATGGGAAGCGGAGCTAAATCCAATGGATATAGGATTTCTACCATAAACAACCTCAAAGGGACTTTTCCCAATTGTTTGGCTTGAAGAACGATTGCAAGAAAATTCAGTTGGAGCCAAAATAAGGTCCCATTGGCGCAAGTTGCTTCCAATTAAACTCTTCAACAGATTTTCCAAGCTTTTAGTAACAACTTCAGTTTGTCTATCGGTTTGAGGATGATGAGAGGAACTTATTTGAAATGTTGTGACAAGCTTTCTCCAAAGCGTGCGCCAAAAATGACTTATAAACTTGGAATCCCAATTAGACGTGATTCTCTTTAGGATACCATGAAGTTTCACAATCTCTTCAAAGTAAAGATGCTACATGAGTAGCAGCAAGAGTCTTGTTACATGGTATAAATGTGCCATTTTAGAGAACCGATCAACGACCACCATGATAGTCTTTACTCTTTGGATTCTAGGTAGACCAACCACAAAATCTAGGGTCACATCTTCCCAAGGAGCCGTTGGCACCAGTAGTAGAGTGTATAAACCGGTATTTTGGGCATGACTCTTAACAATGTGACAAGTTCTACATCGCTCCACATGTCTTATAACATCTCTCCATTTGAGGCCAATAAAATTTTTTTTTTACAAAAAAGAGTGTTTTATCTCTTCCAAATTGTCCAGCTAGACCTCCACCATAGGCTTCCTTGACAATGGCTTCCCTTAGAGAACATTTTGGAAAGCATAAGTAATTGTTTTTTAAAAGAAATCCATCTTGCAACAAAAATTGTTAAGTGGGTCCCTTTAAACATGCTCTCCAAACATTCCCAAAGTCAGGATCAACTTCATATAGTTTTTTTATCATCTCAAAGCCTAAGACCTTCACTTGCATTGTGGTAAGCAAGGAATGTCTTCTACTTAATGCATCCACCACTTGATTAAGAGCTCAAGATTTATGCTTGATAAGAAAAGTAAAGGCTTGAAGAAATGCTACACCACTTGGCATACCAATTATTGAGCTTGTGTTGAGTATTAATATACTTCAAGGCTTCACGATCCGGAAAGAGAACAAAGTCCTTGAATAATAAATAATGCTGCCAATAATCCAAAGCTCTAACAATAGCATAAAACTCTTATCATATGTAGAGTAGTTCTTGTAGGAATTATTTAATTTTTCAATAAAGAATGCAATAGGCTTGCCTTATTGACTAAGAACCGCACAAATTCCCATGTTTGAAGCATCACAATCAACTTCAAAAACTTTATCAAAATTTGGAAAGTGCAAGAAAAAGAGCTTCAATTACCTTCTTTTTTTAGGAGTTCAAAGCTTTGTTGTGCTTCTTTGGTCCACTAGAAATTGCCTCCTTTTAAGCATTCGGTGATAGGAGAGATGATAGTGCTGAATTCATGCAAAAGCGCCAATAAAATGAGGCTAAACCATTGTAGATGTTGGGATGGACCAGCTTGTGGTTGCCTCCACCTTGCTGTGATCCATCTTGATACCTTGACCAAAAACCACATAGCCTAGAAATATAAGGTTATTGGTAAAAAAGTGACACTTCTTTAAGTTGGCGTACAACTTTTGCTCCCTTAGAACCTTGAAAACTTAATGGAGATGCTCTAAGTGCTTCTTTGGGTAGAACTATAAATAAGAATATCATCAAAATAAACAACAAAGCAACCAATAAATGGTTTAAAGATATAATTCATAAGGAGCATAAATGTACTAGGAGCACTAGAAATGCCGAAAGGCATAACCATCCATTCGTAAAGGCCATCTCTTATTTTGAAGGCAGTTTTCCACTCATCTCCAGATCTCATTCGAATTTGATGATATCCACTTCGAAGATCATGGAGCTGGTCAAGAAGATCATCAAGCCGGAGAATAGGGAATCGATACTTAATGGTGATTCTGTTCACAGCTCTACTATTAATGCACATACGCCAAGATCCATCCTTTGGCACAAGAAGGGGAGGGACAGCACATGGACTCTTGCTTTCCCTCATCATTCCTCTAGCCATAAGGTTATCTACTTGCCGTTGTAGCTCTTTATGCTCCTTTGGACCCATTCTATAGGCTTTCTTATTTGGAATGACGGATCCCAAAATAAAATCTGTGCCATGTTGAATATTTTCTTATGGGTGGAAGACCGTGTAGAAGATCTTCTGGAGCAACATCCTTAAACTCTTAAAGATATTGCACACTTGAGAAGGGATGACATAGTTTGCTTCATTTTCTTCTAACACCAACAGCATAAGCCACCTTTGATTTTTCTATGGCATTATCAACTTCAGCTTTTGAGAGTAAATTATTTCCCTCCCCTTTTGAAGGTTTAGGATTTCTCTCTATTTTGGATGGACCAAAGTGACTTTGATTCCATCTTTCTTAAAAATGTAAGTATTCTTGAACCCATCATGCTTGGTTTTTCTATCAAATCGCCAAGGCCTCCCAAAAAGCAAATGGCAAGCATCCATGGGAACATCACACCATACTTCATCATTATATTTTTTTCCAATGGAAAATTAAACAAGGCATCTTTTATCTACTTTTACCTCATTTCCTTTGCGAAACTATGAAAGCTTGTAAGGTTAAGGATGCTTCTCGGTCTTGAGTTGCAATTTCTCCACCATTGTTATAGCTACTACATTTTCACAGCTTACTCCATCAATAATACATCACACTCTTTTCCATGAGAGATGCATCTAGTGTGAAATATATTATTACATAGCCATGTTTCTTCAATAGGGGTTGCATTCAAAATTCGACGAAGGATTACACTCTCTTTGATCTCCATAGACAACTTCCTTTTCCTTTTCCGATCCTTCATTAGAACTAGATGAGTTCACTTGTTATTCTCTTCAACTAGAGAAACAACCTTGTGGTTTAGACAATCGATAGTAATGTGTTCGAACCCTTAGCACTTGAAACATTTTTGTGAATTGAAAGAGGTAGGACGGCTGAAACTTGATGCTTTAACATTCTTCAGGGGTGGCTTTGATGGGTCTTCCTTAGGTTTGGAAGTAGAAGCACTTCAACGGT
The DNA here is from genome assembly GCF_013358625.1 of Macadamia integrifolia. NCBI lineage: Eukaryota > Viridiplantae > Streptophyta > Magnoliopsida > Proteales > Proteaceae > Macadamia > Macadamia integrifolia. The sequence continues at coordinate 618,900 of NW_024870459.1, read as the reverse complement.
TGGGATAACCTTCTTTATTCCAAGACCGAGAACCGCTACCACGTGCTTTTTTGAGTTATTGTTCCACGTTGATTGCAAACTGAAAAACATCATTATAAGTCCAATAAGGTTGCAACTGGACAACATTGCTAATTTCCGGTCGAAGTCCACTAAGATGACAGGCAATAGTTTGCTCCTTTGGTTCGGAGATGTCACACCACATCATGAGATGATCAAACTCTAATGTATACTCCTCCACGGATAGCTTCCTTTCTCTAAAATTGTAAAACTTAAGGAATGCATCTTGACAGTAGTTCTCGGGTAAGAACTTCCTTTTTAATTCTTTCTTCATTTTTCCCATGTTGCAATTCGACTCCTCCCTTCACGAGCTCCTTATTGCTTCTAATGCTCCCACCAAATGGAAGCATGCTCTTCAATTTTATAGCGACTAGCTTTACTTCCGATCATTAGGTATGTCATCGTAATCAAAGACTCTTTCCACCTTATTTTTAGCCAATCCAAAAACACTTTCGATTGCATTTTCCCCTTAAATTTGGAAATATCATCAACCTTTATAAAATTATCTTATTGGACTTGATGAGGTTCTTGATAACAACGTCGAAGCAAACCACCTTCATTTGAGGCTTCATTTCGAGCACAACCGATAAGGGGTTAACATATTCTTCATTAGAAAAATCATGCTCCGAATCATAATGCAAATCATCATGTTCCAGAGATTCAAAGCGTAGCAAACGCTCTTGCAATTGCTGCACTTGTCTCCTTAAGTCATCCATCTCCACGTCTCTTAGCTCTCTTTCTTGAGTTGTTTGTGACTCAATGTTTGGTCCACGTTTTCGACGACCCACCATTAAACCTAGGCTCTGATGAACTTAACGTCAGAAAATTGTAGAGGAGTAGAAGGTAACACAAGTGACTGCTTCAAAAGAAAAAGAACTCGTCATAAGAGAACTCAAGAAGAACTACTTCTTCCCAAAGGCCAAAGGCTCAAACAAAATTATGAATAAACTCCAAGTATGCATTCCATACACTGGTATAAGCTTATATAGATGAGCATGAAACAACCTTCTAAGTATAGGCAATTCCCAAGAATGAAATTAAAACTAACTGGAAAAACAAACATTGGGAAGATAAACAACTATCCAATAGGAAAGGGCCTTGGGAACCTTAAAAGGCATTTTCTACATCTTGAAGTGTCTAGAAACATAATGGTTAAAGTGCCTAAAAAGTTCTAGAACTGAATTTAAATGAAAGTTGGACTAAAAAGATGAATTCTAGATTTCTAAGTGTCTGCAGTCAGCCCAGACACATTTTACCAAAATGGCCATAACTTCTTATAGAAAATAGAAAATGATGCACCATTTTTTTTTCTTTTTTTCTTTTTTTTCTTTTTTTTTTTTTTTTTTTAATAGACTTGTAGACCTTTCCATCCATATTTGGCACAACTTCTAGTTCCTTCTCAGTTGGTACAGGTGTCGCCGTGAAGTTACCCTAAAATCCTGGATTACAACTTTTATTTCCAGCTTCAATCATTTAACTTAGGCTTGTGGGCTTATTGGGCTTGATTGTTGGCCCATTTAAAAATGCTCCTGCATCACCGACCAGCTCGAGAAGCAGCTCTTTGAGACCAATCACAAATAGAAAACCCAAGCCATGCTCGATTACTACTCTCACCTTCAAGATTCTAACTCAAATATGGAGGAATCCGATGCCCACTTGCGTGCCAAGCGTTGCCGCCTCTCTGCCGTTGTTGCCGTCGTCGTTGCTTCCGCCATGTCCAAGCTCCAAACCTATTTTAATCTACCCTAAATATTCTCTTTTCAATTTTGGGGAAGATGATTTGAGAAGAAACATAGGGGTAAAATAGGTATTTGATTTGTGGTTGAATTACAAAAGGCTAAAATCGTCTTTCACAATTCAAAACTAACACCACACTAACAGAGTCATCTGACGGGAAGATTATGCAACTCCTGAAAACACAGGGGAGGGGGATGTGAATTACTCTATGAATAAATTGTTAAAAACATATAGTAGTGAGAAGCTTGATTTGATTATGAGCTGCTTGATTAGTTAACCATGACCATTAAATTCAATTCAGGATCCAACTAGTGAATGCTCCTTTATAGAAAGCTACAATCCTCCTACAGATATCGCCTAACTGGTAGTCCTAAAATTTGTGATACCGAGGTCATGGAGTATGAATTTACTTTCATTTTTGAAGGAGCACTGCCGTTCACGCAAACTGTCACAGCCCCTTTGCTTCACTAAACGAAGACTCTCCCATTGTACTAAGAAATTCAATACCAACACAGAACTAGACACAAATTCTGAAATGGGGCTTACGTGTTAAGTTCCGAACTTATAAATCGTTAAGCTGCTAATCAAATCCACAAATTTAAAGCAGAAACAAAGCATTTTCAGGAAGGGAAAAAAAAAATCAGTCAAAATCTGCCGAAGGATATCAAAGGTATTCGATTTCAGGGAACAAAAAAGAAATAAGGAGAGTAAGAGAGACTGACCGAATTGGTAAAGGATACGGAAGACATGAACTGAATCGAGTCGGAATCGCAAGTCTCTTATTGAGAGACGATAGAGGAGCAGAAACGGCAGCAAAGGACGCAAGCGAAGACATTTGTACGGGAAGCAGTTCACCACCGAATGATCGTATGGCGAACTGAAGAGCAGATTATCGAGACGGGATGAAGTTAGATTGTTATAAGAAGTGAACAAATCGGTGCTTCCTTCCGGTTTGTTTTAGCGGTTATGTGTTCGTACACGTGGCGTGGAAACAAAGAGTGTGTGCTGCACTGCTGCTAGGCAAAGGCGTCAAACCTCTGTCAGAAATCAGTTTTTTTTTTTCACATCCCCCTAATTTAGGTGGTTCTGGCAGTGCCCACCTGGTCGTTGAACACATGTAAGTGCCTACGGCTCAACTTTCCATGGTTTAGGGTCCTGGGCCCATTTCTTCAAAAAATGTTTTGAAAACTATTCACACCTTACCAAACGGTTTCTCATTCTATACTTTATTATTTATTATGTCTAATGTTTTTTTTTTATTATTATTATTATATCTAATTATTACCAAATGCTTTTATTTGTGAATTTTTAAAAATAGATCAGAAACAAAAACACAAATGATACCAAAGATAACCTGAGAAAATCATCAATATTGGCTAAGTGCGAAAAATTGCGTCCTAAATTCAATCATATACTCCAATAGGGATGTCAAATGGTCTTTCCCATTTTAGGACTTCACATTGTGACCGGCCTGTTTAAGTAATCGATCATCATACTCTAGGCATGGTCCCATTTATAAACGATTAATTGGATAAAGTTCTTTAATTGGGCTACCAATAATTGAGCGAAACAAGCTTTAGACTGGCCTTAAATGGGTTAATAAGACATTTTGAGTCAGGCTATTAATCGGTCAGTCTCAATTGGATGACCATCGGATGGGACTTCTGCACTAGGAACGATTGAATACTATTCAATCCGAGCTTGAGACTAGCATGTTTAATAAACAGGCTAGGTTGGTTATGGATTTTCCCATTTAGGATCATTTTAGCCTGCCGGTGTGTGCCTAGAATTGACACACTTGTAATACCCTACCATGATTTGCATCCACATCATGTTATGTTGCTTGGCCAACTCTATTTCACCTGAAATTTAGCATGTAAACGTAGGACCTTAGGGTAAGGGTGTCAATTTAAAATCGAAAAAACCAACTGTTTAAAACCAGACCAAATTAAACTGAAGTAAATCAATTCAATTTTGGTTTCAAGAGCTGGAATCTTTGGTTCAATCCAATTTCGGTTTTATGACTAATTCGTTAAACTAAACCAAATTACTTATTTTCAAACCAAATAAGGTGTGGAGTAAAATTATATTCTTTTTACTATTTTCAATCAATGCCGATGATAAAATTTTATTCTTTTTTAATTTTTGATAAAAGTTTGTTGAAAATCATAAACCTGACAATAGGGGGGTTTTTTGTTTGGTGAAGATGTAAGAAAATGGCCCAAACACCTAAGATAGGACCTAAACTTAATATGAAACCGAATAAGGATTCCAATATGAAACGAACAAAAATCAAAACCAAGCCAAATTGAGTCAATTCAGTTTTGGTTTCTAAAATGTGTTCCTATATATTCTCGGTTCGGTTCGATTTAGGTTTCCACATCTTGTATCTTGAACCAAACCAAAATAAACCAATTGACAACCTTACCTTAGGTTCTCCTATCCAAAAAATCCCAACCCCTACAAGCAAGATTTGCCACGTGGATGTAGTAGTATGTAGATGTTTTTCTCCCATATTTTTTATTCTAGGATTCTAGCTTTAAAAATGGTTAAACCAGTCCATCATTCCTTCTGGTTCATCCGGTTTGGTTTGTTTAAACCATGGTCTTTTCTTAGAGTAAATTACAATGACCTCCCCTGAAGGTTCTGACAATGTCATAGTACCCTCAAGATGGAAAAGTATTACAACCATCCCCTTTTAGTCTAACAGTGTTAACTGACCTAACTTAAAACATGAAATAACCATTTTAACCTTATTTATGTCTTTACTTATAACTCATTTTCATGATTGTTGGAACACTTTCATACCACAAACTGCATCGTTGAAGACCTCCAAATCGTCAATGAACTTGAGGACGAGTTTGATCCTCTCCTCCACTAGCTACTTGAGTAGCAAGGGTAATAGGTCCTCTTCTCTCTATTACCTTTCTGTTATCTCCATTTTCTCCCTCTCCTCTTACCTGGCTTTTGCCCCTGTTCAAGTTTTTAATCTAAAATATGGGTAGAACCCTTGTGTTACTTTTAATATTTGTTTCTAAAAATAAGTTTTTGTATTTTACTCTGAAATCAATCAACTTTTCCTCGCTGAAATAAGCATATCATTCTCTGTTTGAAACCTTAACTTTCATATCTATGGTGAAATAAGCAATTCATTCTCTATTTTTCATGAATTTTTATCTAGGTTTTGGTATACTGATTAGAGTAAAGTTCTTCCAATCTTGGGTTTTGGTATACTAATAAGAAAATCATTCTATTTTCTGCTAAAGCGTTCTTTTGGATGCATCAATAATAACCTTAGAACCTATGATCTACAATTTGTTCATGATAATCCCCAACCAATATTCCAACTCTTATCCACAACCCTTAGCATACTTCAAGAATAGTATATTCTAATAGTTCTAATATTTATTATGTTTATTTTGCAGATAAACAATGTCAACATCTAGTGCTAATGAGGACCACCAAGGTTCATTGAAGTATTTGAACCTAAGATGTCAATTTTGGAAAAAGGCATGTGAGAATATTGGGGTCTTCAAACAATATGAACAAATTGTATTATTGTTGCCAACATGCACCAAATGGATATGGGTTTTTCTCCTGGTGTGACCCCATTGATGTACCAAATCAACAACATCTGAATGGAGACAATATACAGACAATTGTAAGTGAAAGAGGACAAATAGATGATAGAAGTCAATTAGGTGAAAGAAATCAAGAAGATCAACAGATGAAGGAAGAGATATGAATCTTGAAGAAAATAATGAAGTTGACGGAGAAGTCTTTTGGAACACTAAAGATTGTAATAGCTTTGATGTTAGTGGTCTTTGTTGTGACGATTGTGAAAAAATGACAAAAAGATTATAATAAGTTAGATATAGGGATAATGTTCAAGGGTTTGTATGAGTTTTAATGGAATTACTTATGGTGGTGTTAAGAATGAAATTTCAGCATTTTATAATCTACCTTGTGTTTATAAATATTCAGCATTTTATCAGTTTAGTTGAATAGAACAAGGAACTTATCATCCATTCATAAATTTGTAAATTATAAAGCAAACAATGTCAGAAAAAACCATACATACTTAAATGCTTAAATAAACAAGTTAACCAAAAAGGAGGTACAATCATGTTTAAACCAAAATGTTTTTTCTCCATCCATATGATAACCAAAGTAGTGACCCATTAAATATTACATTAGGCAATTCAGTCAAAAGGTTTCATTCTTTTATCCTAACAAAAGCTGGCCATGATAACTTTCCAACATAAATCAGCAGTCACCACCATCTTTAATACCACCATCTTCACTATCATCTTTTCTTGTCTTTCTCCTTGCCATCTTATCAGCCATTTTTTTATCTTCTTGACCTAAAAAATGGTACAGGTTGCCATAGAAGATATTAGAGACCTTGTGAGTCTTTGAGAAGTAGTAATATATTCCATGTCTTACATTTATTTACTACACAAGAAAAAGGGAAAAAATAATAGATTAAAATCTAAATATGAAGTTGTGTGGGAGTATGTTGGTAGTACAATACCTTCATAGCAGTGGAAGTCTGGCTAAAGGATTCTCTCTAGCATGTTCTCTTGTTATGTCCCACTTGTTTGCATATATCACACCTAACAGTAAAAATATATCTTCCTAAATGTTGAGGGACCTGCCTCACAGGTTCTGCCACACCCCACTCCCAGTAGACCCAACTTACTATTAGGAATACCGGCGGTGTGAGCAAGACATGTACCTGTCTTACAAACTTACCAGGATCTCTGATAGCAGTACCTTAACATTTTCTTAATCTCACATTTTCTTAATCTCACAACACAACCAACATAAGCAGCGGAATCAGAGTATAGTAGCGGAATTATAAATAACATGGGGAAACATCTAATGGTAATATAATAGCAATAACCGAGTTATTCTATTACATTCATCTATGACATATAATATAATCTCAAGAAAACATACAATCCACAACTATATCCAAAAGTATCAAAATATGATGTACAATATCAAAATATGATGTACAATCTCACAGTGCGGCATAAGCACAGTGATCGCAAGCACAGTCCTGATTGTTCTCCTCCGCTTCTGGCATCCACCAATTGCTCACACCATACTCTGACCCAAAAGATACTGGGTCACCCACCATGGGCACCACGGTACTTGCATCATTATCTTAAAAGCAGTGTATACGTGGGGTGAGCCTTCCAACTCGCTCAATGAGGGGTGGGGCAAGCACATCCAAGCAATATAATAGCAGTAATAATTTATGATGCATTATTGCGAAAATTAAACACATAGTCCATGATGCTCGTGATGCAGTTCGTTTGTATATTATCCATCTAACAATACAAACTAAGTCTGGTAAATGCTACTACGGCGCATAGGTTGTATCCCTCGTCTTGAAAACGACATCGACTATGCAGCGATACAAACCCTAGCCATGATTAGAAGCCTGCTGGTCCCCATATGCATCCATGGGTCACCCAAAAAACCCCTGATAACCCTCTCCTGGCAATCACGGTACCGGTAACACATTGGCCACCCCGGACAGGTTCCCACCTTTAGCTACAATCATATCGTACTGTGGGTGTGGCACTTTGAAAAGCACATCAAATATACCACAATGGGTTATCCAACAACTCAACCCTTGTTGGCAAGGGTGCATAGCATAGGGAGTGATACCTAGCCATATGTATACTACATACCTTCATAATGATACAGTTAGTATGGATTACATGATACCGGAGAGACCTCGGCCATAAAGTGTAACCCACCTCCAAATACAATCCCAGGTACGCGATACCAGAGAGACCTTGGCTATAAAGTGTAACCTGAGACCGTTTACCTAATCTAGCATGCAAATAGCAGTTGAGTATGGACTACGCAACACCGGTATGACCTTGGCCACGAAGTGTATCCATTTCCAAATGTAGTCCTGGGGTACACGATACTAGTGAGACCTTGGCCACAAAGTGTAACCCGCGACTATAACTAACTCTAATGCATGTAATCAATGTATGAATGCAACATATATACGGTAATCATAGCACCGGTACCACCTCGACCACGCCGGATCCCATCATACATTTCCATACAATTCATATCAAAATCGTAAAATAATAATGTAGCATATCATAATATTATTTGAATAATTACAATTAAACATAATTCTAAACATGTGAGCAATTTAATGATAATAATCATTTTAGAAATAAACACAGTCCATCCCTCACCTATTTTACGATCGAGTGTGTTCGGGTTCAAGTACGGCCACTGATCGATCAATTTAATTCTAGCTTCGGGGCATGTGCGCATCACTGTCCTAGACACAAATGGAATCACGTTGAACATATTGGGAGGGACACACATAGGTCACCCCTAAAGGGTACAGACACAGTTCTTAGGTGACAGTATTGTCACAAAAAATACTCACCGAAAACAAGGCATTTCCACCAGAAATATCAGTCCTGTTTCTGGTGGAGGTGACAGATCGCACTTAAGGCTCATTTGTCCACCAAAAATAACCCACCAGAAATAGCTATAGTGTTTCCTGTGCCATATTTCTGGTGGACACAGAAAGGTCCAACTCGAATTGGGGCTTTCTAGCTCAGGCCCGATCGTTGGGATTTGTTCTGTGGAGTTTGTAGGGGATGTTCCTAGCATCATTCTAAATCAAGAAAATTCCAATTCCACCAAGCCATTTCAAGATACGTTGATTGAATGATCAAAACCCTAGTCGATCTTTTGGCATTATATGTTGTCGGAGCTCATTGGGCTTGGTTCGAGCTCGGAAACAACACTGGGAGGGTAGAATACCCATCCTACAACCTTAACATGGCGTATACACTAAGATTTCATCCATACCTAGCTTTTTCTAGGTTGAAATAAAGAGAGAGAGTGGCATAGGAGGTTGTACTTACCTCCGGCAGTGATTCCGGTAATAAAGCGGTAGCCGGCACTAAGGTAGGCCTCCAACCTCCTCCTTCTTCCTCTTCTTGTTCCTTCCTCTCCTCTTTCTCTCCTCTCATACGTTGGGGACAAGGGAAATGAGGAAATGAATCCTCATTTCCCAACTTATAACTTAAGTGGGCCTTAGGGTCCATTTAGTTTGGACCCCTTTTGAACTGATCGGGTAAAAATGAAATTCTGGGCATGAGGATCCACATATTTAGGTCCATAAGGAGCCCACATCAAGAGAAAAATGTGGAATATGATTTGAGATCATCCGAAACAATTTACGATGCAAGTGACGAGAACCACAGGCATCAGAACCTTGACAGCAGCCTGTCAACCCACCGAAAACAGGCACCGGATTCAAGCCCAGGCTACTTCTGGTGGCCAAGGCAGCTTGCTATCCTATGGTTGGCCTTGCACGAGTGGTTGCCCTCGGCCATGCCCAAGGCCTTTAGGCAATTACGATGTGTGCTGAAAATCAAGTGTGGGGAGTCAGGTCACTTATCATCTGGGATCGAAAGGTATGAATCCCCTCTAGTTAGATAGGCATGCAATGCCCGAACATGTGGGGTCATCTCTATCCCTTCAACAATGAGCAGCTGCGATCCAAAACCCGATCCAAGGCCTAGTAAAATATTTCAAATTAGATCGGATTGGGGCAAGGGTGTAATAGGTTCCTCCTTTTTTTTCATTTTTTAATGATGGGTATCCAAGCCTTTGGCCTGACTAGTCCCGTGGGTCCATACTGATCCCACAACTACATGGATCGGGTTATACCAGGGTTGAATGAGAACCATTCAACTTTCACTAAAAGCAATGAAGAGCACTAAACACCCCCGTGTGAGTGGACCAAGGTGTGCCTAGTGGGAGTCGAACTTAGGATGTCCTAGTTTACGGCTCATACAAAGTTCATTGCTCACCAACTATGCTACCCCCTTGGGGTTTTTTTTTTGGTGGAGGCTGCAACACACCATGAAAAACATCATCTTCCAACACGTCTAGATATTTCATTGGCTGAATGATCTCCCTATGAGCAAGCTTATATCTATCTATATTGTATAATGGGTCACAGAAGTCTTCAAGATTTCTCATATTAAATATGATAGCGTATGCCACATGCTTACAAAGTATCCTTGTTGCATCCCATATTTTACAACTACAAATTTTGGTTCTCAAAGTAACCACAAATCTTGATCTTCCTTCTATGACTTCGAACTCATCTTGACCAACTGGCACAACATTACAACAACAAGAACAACAACAAAGCCTTATCCTAACTTAATGGGTTGGCCACATGGATCCAAGCAAAGACAAGGAAAAAGAAAAGTAAAATTTAGAGGAAATAAACTACTAAGAACATTATCGAAGTAGAACACAGCTATAGGGGGTTCGCGACTTGGATCTTCTGTTATATGCATACCCAAAAATCCCGGTCTAATTTCAACTTTTTATTACTAGATTAAAACCATTAGTGACCTATGGATTGCTACGGTCGACTGCTTGGAAGGAAAGAATGACCCTTCTTGTCGGTGCAGGCAGTGTTGATCGAATTAGATGAGGTTCAAGTTGTATAAACCTTGGTGGTAAGTGCTTATGAGTTTATATACATACCTGCATTCATGAACACACCATCATATAGACCACTGTGGAAGTCACTCCCCATCTGAGCAGAAGCACCAAAAGAAGACAGGCAGAACTAACACAGCAGGGTTCACCAGTCAATCACCACCAACTGAACCACTGGTGACATCCACTAGTGGTATTGTACTGGCAGAATGGGTTATGTTGTTGTGGGGGCTCAAGGCTTCGCACTTCTATACTCTGAATGCCTTCTGATGCCTGGTTCATCACTTAAAGTGGACAATAAATCTATCAGACATTATGTAGGTGGGTCCATATGGATTAAATAATAAGTTAAAAATCATTTTATCCAAAAATGAATTAATTTGGCAAACATGCCTTAGTTATAATGGCATATGTGTATAATGCCCAAGTTATTTCATTCTTCATTTCATCAAGTAAAAAAGAAAGAAGGAACTTAGGTTGGGGACTTCTACTACTTGTACAAACACAACCTAAGTAGGAGATCTCTCTCTCTCTCTCTCAATTTTTATTATGTTGCATATTGGTCGTCTTTGTTGAAAATCTTGAGCATGTGTCAGTGACGAGGTGGTCAGAGATGATGTCATGGCTATGTACGATCACTAAGTTAAATGCTCAGAGATGTGTCACACATTGCATATATGAATTTGGAAGTAGTGTGTGAAGGACCCTTCATTAAAAGTGAAAAAATCATTGTTTTATACATTGGAAGCACGTTTGATGGTATTTTTGAAAAACTAGTGAAAGATTTAGAAAGATACATATGCATGTAAGTCGTAGATCCTCGAATCTTGAGTCTAAAGTAATTGGAATCATGTTGATCGGATATCGAACTAAAAGTTACGACATGTTTTTGAGGCCAACTTGTTAGCTGAAAAAGACAATGTCTTAAGCATTAGTTGGGTTCAACCCCATTTTAAAATCTATATATTGTATTTGGGTTAAAGGTATAAACATAAAAAATTTAGTGCTTTGAGCCTTTTATCCATAGGAAATAATCGGATCAATCAAAATTCGGATGAAAGAGATATGATGATTTCCCTTATGATCACTCTAAAACAGAGCCAACTGAATTTCTCATGACGGGTTCAGTTCACATGAATTTGAGTTAAATTTTGAGCTATTTTGAAAAGGAATTAGATTTTTTTCTCAAGAGTAATATACTTTCATAATCAACAAGAATCAGTTCATTTGAAGTTGTATATAAAAAGTTATGACTCCTGCATTGATGTAAGATCTATCTGCTAGTATAGATTCTGATATGAACCGGGTGGTTAAACCTACATGATTTTGGGGCTTTTGTTGGACCTTCTAAGTGGATTTTAGGGATTTTCATTCATAACTTCTTGAAGAACTAAAAAACAAAAAAAAATGAACACTAGAAGAGAAGAAGAGGCTAAATGTTGGTGTGCTTTGATGCCCAAATATTGAGAAAACTCGTTGTTGAAATATTTTTGTGCATTAAATTCTTAAGTACCATCTTCACCAAGCTTGAGAATTCATTACAGATCACATTAAAGGTTGGAGAGGGGTGTTGGAGTTCATTAAAGACAAAATAGCTTATTGTGTTTGATAAAAAAGAAGAAAGAGAAGGCAAAGAAGAGGGACCACCATCTTTAACTCTTTAAGGTTCAAGATTCTCCATCAAGTTCATAAAAAACGACAAAGAAGTTCCTTATGTGTGATAGAAGAAGAAGGAGAAGGTAAAAAAAAAAAATGGTCCACTATACTCTACTCTTGAAGGTTTAAGATTCCACTGTATCTGGGAATCTCAGAGAAGCTCTCCAGCCCTTGCCAGTTAAGGGAGGTAACCTCTACTCACTAAGTCCTATTTTGTATATCCTAGGTTATCAAAGTTGCATAATCTAAGGTATTGGTTATAACTGGAGGGACTTGTACTCATATTTATCCTCAAATACATTGTAAAGGAGGGTGTAACCCTAGATTGAGTACTATTTCAAGTTGAAGCAGGTGTCATAGCACCTGGACTATTGTAACAGTCACAAGCTAGTTAAGTATTGAGAAAAATATAAAACCCAGAAAGGGTATTCCTCCGTGGAGTAGGTAGTGAGCCGAACCACGTATATCTTGTACCATTTGTGTATACTTGTACATTGGAGTGAGTGGATTGTGAATGCGTACAAGATGGGTATGTTTGTCTAGTAGACCTAGCCATTGAGTGGTGCAAGGTAGACAAAAACATATGATTGTGTGGGTTGAACAGAGTACAAGGTAGCTTCAAACAGACATCTCTGGGAAGGATTTTATAGACATTGTTCACCCCCCCCCCTCAGTGTCAACCTGAGATTAACAAGTGGTATCATAGCATCGGTTCCCCAGTTTGAATAATAGCTTTGGGGTTTGATCTGAGAAGATTGATAATGGCGTCCAGTGAGGCAGTCATAGGGATGGTAGAATTTTCTACTTTTATGGATCATGTTACAAGTTCTGAAAAATTAAAATAGAAACATACTTGAAATCCATAGGTTATAATGTATAGATAATAGCAAGGAATGGATATACTCCATCAAAAGTAAAAAAGTCATGTTTGACACAAAAAGAAGAAAGTTTGAGAAAAATTCAAAGCTATGAATGCATTGCACAACTCATTAGTTCCTAATGCATTTATAAGAATTAAAGGTTGTAAAACTGCAAAAGAAATATGGAAAAAACTTCAAGCAGTCCATAAAGGAAATGACAGAATTAAAGAAGCCAAGTTTCAACATTTCAAAGCAATATTTGAAGGTTTGAAGATGTTTCAGGGGAAAACAGATGAGAGTTTTATGAACAAGAACAGTGAAGTCACCAACTCCATCAAAGGTCTAGGTGAGATAATGTCAGATGTAATACTTATGAAGAAGGTTCTGCAATCAATGCCAGGTCTGTTTGATCCCAAGGTGTCCGCTATTGAAGAATCCAAGGATTTGAACATTTTGAGTTTGGATGACTTACATGGTACATTGACTACATATGAGATGCGGAGAGTCAAACCAAAGCAGAAGCATGTTGAAAAGGTCATAGCTTTTAAAGCTTTCAAAAATTTAAAATTAATGATGACCATGAAAGTGAAAAATCTGATGATGAACTTCTAGCTTATCTTTCCAGAAGACTTAAGAAAGGAGGTGGAAAATAGTTTTCCATTAAAATGCTTCAATTGTGGAGGCATTGGACACTTTTTATCCAAATGTACTAAGAAAATAAAGCAAACGACTCTAAAGATGAAGAACAACATAATGACACTGATAAAAAGGGAAAGAAAACGTATATGCTCAAGAAGTACAAATTCAAGAAAAGGGGTTGATCACAGAGAAGATTTCTACCACATCAAAAGAACTTGAATGAAGAAGAAGAGCAGGAATATGATCAAACACTCTTTATGACCATTGCGGATGCAACTTCTCTCATAGAAGTTGAAAATTCAAAAGAAACTAAAAAGGAAGTTGAGGGAGAATATGACTTGGAGGTTGAATTTTATACAACAGTGATAGATCTTAGAGCATAAAAGAAAAGAGTCAAATTGTTTGATAAACAACTGGAAGAAGTTGAAGACATAGTGGATCAATTGAAAAATTATATCAAAGAGTTAAACATCAAAATATCCTCTAAAGAAGAAGATGAATTTTTCTCAAAAAGCAACTAGACATTCTAAGAGATGATCTTGATGAGACACATAAAAGAATCTATTTGGAAACCACACCATCATCCTATCCAGTTCAGACTCATAGATCAAAGGACAAGAAAGTAGCATCTCAAGTAACCCAAGCATACTATCTTTCCTCTAGTAACTCAAAAAGGAAATGTGCTAGATAAAATCTTAAGCTATTAGATATCAGCCCACATGAAAACAAGTTATAATTATCTATAAGAAGAACCAACAAGAGTTGAGAAAACTACATAAAAGGGAACTGCAAAAAATCCTATGAGATTTGTGAGAGAGAAGTAAGAATTCTTATTATAAGGAAAGTGCCAGAGCAGAGGACTAGCAGAGATTGCTTCACCAAAGTTAGTTATCCGAAGACATACAGTTTCAATAAAAATGGTTGGCAGAGACAAGGTTTCAAATGATACTATTATGGTTGCAACAACTATGGACACAAGATGTTAGAGTGTAGAAGGTAAGTTAGACTAGTGGCAGTGATGAGCAAAAACATATTTGCTCCTTCGTAGAGAACAATGTTGAATGCTTTAGATGTCACAGATTGGGGCATATTGCTAGAACTTGTCAAACAATATTGTCTTCACAATGGCAACCAATAAGAAATATGAACAGGAATTTCCCAAGAGTGAGTTCAAAGAAACCAGAAAGAAGCAAGAAGAGAAGTAGGAGAGCCCATTACTGTAACAGAAAAGGCAGTGTGGTTGAGAAGAGGCAGAGAAGGAACAATAACTCTTTAATTGTGCAGACAACTTTCAAAGTTCATGGTAGACCTCTGCCTTGGATACTTAACAGTGGATGTCACACTCACATGATAAGTGACAAGAGTAGGTTTCTAAACTTAACCTAGGTTGAACGTGGAGTGGTTAGATTTGGAAATAATAATGGAGCAAAACTTAAAAGAAGAGGCTCAGTGAACTTAGCTAGTGGAAAGATCAATTCTAACAATGTGTATAAGTTAGTGGCTTAAAACACATTCTACTCAGTGTAAGCCAAATATGTGACAATGGGAATCAAGTCATCTTCACTGAAGAAGGTTGTGTTGTCAAGAAAGTTAGAAATGGGAAAATAGCTGCTCAAAGTACAAGAACCCCTAGAAATCTATATGTTTTATTAGGATCTGATGCTGGTAGGTGTATGATAGGGCAAGATGAAAAAAATTGGTTATGGCACAGAAGATTGGGGCACATCAACTTCAAGAATTTGACCAATCTGAGCAGAGAAGCAGCAGTATAAGATCTTCCAAAGATCAAGATTTCATCAAATCATATTTGTGGGCCTTGTAAGGGAAGCAAACCAGAGCTACTTACAAGCTTAAGGAATATTACAAGAGCAATACCCTTAATTAGGTTCACACAAATCTATATGGTCCTATGAGAACGCAAGCTTTTGGAGGAGAGAGGTACTTCATTTGTTTATATATGAGTACTCTAGAATGGCATGGATGATGTTCCAAAAGGACAAGACAGAAGCTTTTGATTGTTTTAAAGTATCAAGAAAAGGGTTGAGAATGAGACAGGAAGACCATCAAGTGTTTCAGATCTGATCAAGGTAAAGAATCCAAATGGAATGTCTTCTCTGTGTTCAACAATAAACAAGGGATCAGAATGCAACATTCTATAGTGAGAACACCCAACAGAATGGAATGACAAGAACAATTCTCTCTGAGAATAATGTAGTAAAAAGATTTTGGAGAGAAGGGGTAGATAGAGTGGTTCATATTTTGAACAAATGCATGATAAAGGAAACATAAAAACAAGACTCCTTACGAGCTATGGTTTGGGAGAAAAGCTACAATTAAATACTTTTGGGTGTTTGGATCAAGATGCTTCATCAAAATAAAAGATGAGAATTTGGGAAAATTTGATGATAGGGTCGATGAATGATTTTTCTTGAGACATTCCATGAAAAGCAAAGCCTACATGTGTTATAACAAGAGACTTGAAAAGGTTGTAGAAAGTTCAGATTTGAGAGTTGATGGACAATTTTCTATTTTAAGGCTAATGGATCTTGTGGAACCAATCTTTGAGGAGATTGATGGTGATGATGCTATTGATATTGGAAAGCAAATAGATGCAGAGTCTGATGCTCAAGGTTCTAAGATTGAAGTAAAGATGGCAGACCTAGAGACGGAAGGTTGGAAAAAGATCATCCACTCCACTAAATTATTGAAGATCCAAATGCCATAGTCCAAACTAGAAGAATGAAGTCTGATACCTACTCTCTTTTGTCTCAAATTGAGCCAAGGAGTGTGATGGATGCTAGCAAGGATGAGCAACGGTTGAAGGCTATGAAGGAGGAGCTGGACCAAATTGAGAAAAATGACACTTAGGAACTAGTTCCCATACCAACCTACAAGAATGTTCACTAGGTGGTTGTTCAGGAACAAGGTAAATGAAGATGGAAAGGTTGTCAGAAATAAGGCCAGATTGGTGTGTGAAAGCTATACTCAGGTTGACGGGATAGATTTTGATGAGATATTTGCTCCAATTGTAAGACTTGAGTCCATTTGGATGTTTTTTGGCCCTAGCAGTGTACAAGGGATTCAAAGCATATCAAATAAATATGAAATCAGCTTTTCTGAATGGCAATCTTGAAGAGGAGATCTACATAGAGCAACCAAATGGCTTCCATATTGGTGATGATCATGATGCAGTGTGCAAGTTAAAGAAAAACTTATATGGCTTGAAACAAGCTCGAAGGGCCTGGTATTTGAGGTTGGATGCTTGCTTATTTCAGTTGGGGCTCGAAAAAGGTGATTTTGACAATAATTTATATGTGAAGGTTGGGGATGATAATCAATTGGCAGTAGTTATTATGTAGATGACGTAATATTTGGGGGTCATTATGACATAATGTGTCAATAAATTGTAGAAAAGATGAAGACAGAGTTTGAGATATCAATGCTTGGTGAATTATCTTATTTTCCTGGGTTGCAAATGACTAAACAAGAGAACGACATCTTTATATCTCAAGTAAAGTATGTCAAAGAAATCTTGAAAAAGTTTGTAATAGAGGATAGAGAACCTGTGGGAAAACCTATGGTAGTTGGTTGCAAGTTGAGTTCAAATAGTGAGTCACCAATAGAGGATCAGACGTTGTATAGGTCAATGATTGGGAGCTTACTACACCTGACAGCATCAAAGCCTGACATTCCTTAATCAGTTTTCTCAATGGTAAGATTTCAAGGTAGACCTAAGGAAGCTCACTTATTAGTAGTAAAGAGGATATTAAAATATCTAAAGGGGATGATGGAGTATGGTGTTGGTACCCAAAAATAGACAATTTTACTCTCACATCATTCTTAGATGCAGATTGGGCTGGTAGCATTGATGATAGAAAAAACATCAGTGATGGTGCATTCCTTTTGGGGAAAATCTTAGTTGCTTGGCACAACAAGAAGCAAGAGTCAATTTCATTATCTATAGCAGAGACAGAGTACATAGCAGCAACAACCAGTTGTATCAAGTCATTTGGATGAAGAAGTAAATTTCTGATGTTAGCATTCACAAAGATAAACCAGTGGCAATTATGGTTGACAACATGAGTGCAATCAACATCTCCAATAATCCAATGCAACGTTCAAGAACCAAACATATTGATATAATATATCATTTTTTGAAGGACAAATTGATGGAAGGAGAAAGTGAGATTGGAGTTTGTGCCCACTGCAAATCAAATTACAAGCATCTTCATTAAAGCTCTTTCAAAAGACAGTTTTGAGAGACTTTGAGAATAGGTTGGAGTTATGACTCCAAGGTTTCAGTAGTTGCATTAAAGTAGGGGGAGCTTCCATGTAGGGGGGTCGTGATGCCCTTTGTCTTTGTTGACAAAGGGGAAGAAATACCCCTCATCACTATATGGGGAGATTGGTGCATGTTGGGGGGAGAATGAGTTAAGAGATTCTATATTTAGGTCCTCAGTATGTTCTATCAGACAAGTGATGAGAAGGTAGAAGGTTTCCAACAACTCCAAAGGGGGAAATTGTTGCATATTGGTTGTCCGTGTTGACAACCTTGACCACTTGTCAGTAGGTGGACAGAGGTGATGTCGTGGTTGTGTAAAATCAACAAATTATCATGATAGTGCTTAGAGATGTGTCACACATTATATGTGTGATAGTAGAAGTAGTGTGTGAAGGACCCCTCATTAAAAGTGAAGAAATCATTATTTTATACAATGGCAACACGTTTGAGGGTATTTTCAGAAATCTAGATGAAAATTTTAAAAAGAGACATGTGCATGTTAGTTTTAGATTCTTAAACTTTGAGTCTAATGCATGTGCATGTTAGTTTTAGATTCTTGAACTTTGAGTCTAATGCAATTGGATTCATTTTGATCGGATAATGGACTAAAAAATTACGACATATTCTTTAAGCCAATATGTAAGTTGAAAGAGGCAATGTCTTACGCATTAGTTGGGTTCAATGAGATCCATATATTACACCAAGGTTGAAGGTATAAACATGAAAAATGAAGTTTTTTGAAACTTCTATCTATAGAAAAAAGAATCGGGTCAATCGGATTTCGAGCTAGAGATATATGATCATTTATGTAAGATCATTATGAAACAAAGCCAATCGAGTTTCTCATGACGAGTTCTGCTCACATGACTTTGAGTTGAATTCTGGGCTATTTGAAAGAATAATTAGAGGAATGATATTTCTATACAAGTTGTACATATCTGATTCTACTTTCAGAATAAATAGGAATCGGTTCATTTGGAATTATATATAAAATGTTATGACTCCTGAACCTGAGATAAGGTAATTCTACCAGTGTAGATTTCGGTCTTAACTGGGTGGTTAAATCTACACAATCTTGGAGCTTTTATTGGACCTTCTTAAGTGGAGCTTGGGGATTTTCATTCATAACTTCTTGAAGAACAAAAAGAGAAGAACCCTAGAAAAGAGGAGAAAAGAGAAGAAGAGGCCAAGTGTTTGTGTGCTTTCATGATGCCCCAATGGTTGTATGATTACTTATTAAAACCTTGGTCATAAGTTCAAGTTTACTTGAGTGGAAGGTAAAGTGTTTTTGATATGTATATATATATATATATACTTTTTTTTTTTTTTTGATGAAGAAAAAATTGAATACCCAATCCTTCCTAAAGTCTAACAACACTTCTTCAGTAGTGCATAAGAGGAGTACAAAAAAAAGGTACCGTAAATTACTTACCCACCTTAACATGAATAGAAGGCGGTTTTATTTTCCAAAACACAATTTAACAATCTAGAAATTTTACTTTCCAAAACTTGTTACAGCTGTTTGCAGTGACCAAGCAATGTAGCCATCGACTCTCGCCTAGGGAAGGTTCTCTCCCAAACAAACATAAAAAATTATTGATTCGATGCACTAAAAAGATTATCAAATTTCACATCAAACCAATAGATAAACACCATTAAGGAGGTATTGGAGGTTGCCGCTGCCCATACTAGCAACAAGCTATTTGATCACTCCAAACCGACAACTTATACACATACAATCAAG
The DNA here is from genome assembly GCF_013358625.1 of Macadamia integrifolia. Taxonomy (NCBI): domain Eukaryota; kingdom Viridiplantae; phylum Streptophyta; class Magnoliopsida; order Proteales; family Proteaceae; genus Macadamia; species Macadamia integrifolia. The sequence goes on along the minus strand of NW_024870459.1, from coordinate 599,405 downwards.
AGTAGTAACCTTCCCATCATCTATGGCTGGGAGGGGGTTGGTTGTTACATTGGGAGCCTACTTGATTTTCACTTCCATCGTCCCACTATCTACCAAATCTTGGATGGCATGTTGCAAATTAAAGCATCGTTCTGTGGTATGACCCTTCTGGTTATGATAGGCACAATACTCATGTTCTCTATACCAAGCCGATAGGGGATTGCTAATGGGCTTAGGAGCAATTGTACCCAGGAGACCTTGCTTCTTTAACTTCTCATATACTGTGGCCAATGGCATTCCCAAATCTGTCAACTGTCTCCTTGACTATGGGACCCTTTAGGCTACAGTATCTTCCTATATAACAAATGACTGAGGTTGGGGAACAGGTACCAATGCTATTGGCTGCTGGACTGCATTCATTGTGCCTGTCTCTGAACTCTTGCCTCACCCAAACCATGCAATCTTTGCTTAGTCCTGACACACTACTTCGTATTGAGCATCTCTTAACAACTTATTTTGACACGAGTGCCTGTGGCTATCAGAGCATCAAAAGCCTGCAAATGTTGGTAGTAGAGGACCTTATAGTAAGGTTTGGAGAGGCTTTCAATCAGCATCTCTACTTGCTCTGCCTTAGAAGGGCGATCTGCCATTTTGGCAGCCTTGTTGCAAAACCTCATTTGAAATGTTGTAAACCCTTCCTTCGGCAGTTGTCTCAGGGTCTCCAGTTCATATCGCTTGACATCCATTTCTGTATTATAAGTGTACTCCTTGGTAAAATCTTGCATAGCTATCCCCTAAGCCACCTCAAAATTGTTCCTAACAAAGTTAGCTTAAATGTTTGCCCCATCTGCTCATCGGTGAGTTGCCATGACTTGGAGATACTCACGAAGAACTTTAGTTGAACCTTGGGGTCTTCCAACCCATCAAACCTATCTTTCTGCCACTTAAACTTCTTAGGGACTCGTGCTCCAAAGAAAAAACTCATCTCATTGGGATCTGTGGCCTGCCCTTCTTGGCTCCTTCCACTCTGGATCATCTAGCCACATAACCATAATAATGAGAATAATTATTCTACCTCTCTCTCTCTCTCTCTCTCTCTCTCTCTCTCTCTCTCTCTCTCTCTCTCTCTCTCTCTCTCTCTCTCATAGTTAGCAAGTTCGGGGATGACAATAATACGAGAACGAATACGTATGGAAACTAAATGAACTATACAGTAATAATACTTTTTCAATAATGTGGCATAGCAAAATGCGTACGACAATGATATGGTACGTGTATAATACGGTTGGCCAGTAAAAATCCAGGAGCAAAAATGCGTGTTATTCTAAAGGTATTAAGAAGGTTCTAAAATTGGCCGTTTGCAACTAAATCCTAATGCTTGCATGAACATTTAAATCCAATTTAGCTTTCTAATTTTGAATAATCTCTACATCTATCATAGCAAATAATATTATATATCTATCCAAAAAATAAAATTAAAAGCATGTGAACGATCATTTAGCAAATCAAAATATCATCCATCATATGACCTATGAGATACACAAAATGTCCATATGGTCCATACTATAAAGAAGCAGTGAAATCCACAAAATATAGTCCATGCCATAAAGAATAAAAAAATTCAATTGTTCATATCAGATGGCAATTGTGAAAGGAGTATAAGTGATATTACGCATCTGACTTAGAATGCCACTACAAACTGAAGTTTTTTTTTGTTAACAAAGGTGTCTGGGCCAGCTTACGTGCACCTCGACTAATCCTCAGGGAGACTAGCGTAATAACCCACACCCACGGTCTCCACTTAAATCGCAGATTCACAAATGGGGAAACTGGAGTGTTCATAATAAAAATCAAGTGCACATTCAATCCCAAGCTCTCTATCGAGAAATATCTAATCATCTTCCCTTTGTGCATCCTCTTCATCTTCAACTCGATAATTATCTTCATCTATTTGAATATCAGCAAGTTTATCTAAATTAATTGACTCCTTATTGAACTTCTCAATGTCTATTAACTTGATTTTCATAAAAGAGTTCATCCTTATATAAACCAAATCTTCCAATATGTCAGGAGTGAGTCTATTTCTTTTCTTGGTCTGCATTGCTTCAAAAGCACTCCAATTTCTCTCACATGATGATGAACTACAAGGCTGACTCAAAATGCGAATAGCAACCTTTTGAAGCAAAGGAACAAAATTTTCATACATGTCCCACCATAAACTTGAAATGTAAAAAAATAAAAAATTAGGACAGAAAGAAAATCCATCATTAAATTTATAAAAATTAACGAACAATGAAATAATAACAAAAATTGGATGAAATTTTTTTACTTACGTGGATGAGAATCAATCATTTCTTTTGAAATATCATTAAATAGCTTTTCTTCTTTCTCATAACACTTCTTTTTAATTCAGTCACAAATTGCTTCTTATCATGTGGAAAAATCATTGTTCTTACGATATGGACCATTGCCTCTCTAGCATCATCATTGTAGTATGAAATTTTTCCCTCACACATTAACAAAGGATTGAGAAAAGAAGCAGCCGCATGCACAGGTTTAATATGTTTTCGTTTTTTCTACCACCAAACAACTACAATATCATCTTATACTTTAATGAGTCTCTATTACAATGACCTATGATAGTGTTTGTTGCCCTTTGCATAGCCTCATATAAAAAAGGACTTGTAGCTTCACTACCATAAACCAAGAGAAAAACTATAGCAAGAGGTTCTAAAATTGAATACACATCCCTTCCATTTAGCTAAAACCCTGTATTTTGAATTATTTGAGTAACCATTGCACCCATTTTAGACTGGCAATGTCTATTGGCCCTCCATTCTACAAATGCCACTATCACTCTTAACAAAGCCTCAACATCAAGAATAGATTTAAGCATAAAAAAGTTAGAAGCAAATCTAGTCTTGCAAGTTTTTTTAACTGTTATTTGTGGTTTCCCTCATTAAGGCTAAAACTATTCCTTGCCTGTATATAAAGGTGACAATTAACTTTTCTTTTTCAAATACTTCCTTTACCCATGGGATTTCTACATCAATGTCCTTCAGTAGTAACTGCAGTCCATGGGCAGCACAATTTATCCTCTGAATATGAGGATACTTCTCCATTATCAAAGAATTTTCCATCCTATAATTATAAGCATTATCTAAAATCAGTTGAACAACTTTCTCTAGCCCAACCCTTTCTATCACAGACTCGAGTGTTTCTCTAAGAAATAATCCAGTCTTGGAAACATCAGAACACTCAAAAGAATTAAGAAAATAGCCCCCTTAGGTGAGTATCCAATAATATTAATGAATATATGCTCGTCAGTCCATATGTCAGACATAAATGGTGCATCCTGTAATAGACCATGGCTGCATAATTGAAGCGACATACTCTTCAACATTTTTTTTTTTGCATTTTGCACTAGTTTAATCCTCAATGTAGAATAGGAATGTATTGAATAACTTGGACCATAACAACAAATAGGACGTGTCATCTAAATCCAACTTGGGGTTTGAATAATGTTGTATTAAAATGAGACATTGAGCCATAACTAAAGCAACATACTCTCCAACATTCGGTTTTTTTTTTTTTTTTTTTTTTGCATTTTTACACTAGTTTAGTCCTCAATGTTGAATAGGAAGGTACTAAATAACTTGGACCACAAAAACAAATAGAATGTGTCATCTGAGTCCAACTTAGGGTTTGAATAATATTAAATGCAATGTTATTCAAAATAAAACACTGCGCCATATCATTATCAACTCCATCTTTATTTTTCTGTTTAAGCATTCCATCCACAGACACTTGTTGGAGGCTTGAAGGCTGACCCATATGTCTTTCACTACTTACATCACATGCAGTAGAACTTTACCCAATTTTATTCTTCTTGTTTTCCTTAATGCCCGATATGCCTTTGCTTACACATCATCAGGCACATTGCAACATATTCTAACATCATTACCCTTGTTACAAGCTGTTACACTCGTGCCCTAATCCACTCTGATTTGAACTGTTGTGACAGGCCTTGGATCGGAGATCGAAAGTACGATCGGGTTTTGGATCGTGACTGCACATTGTTGAAGGGGGAGAGATGACCCCACATGTTAGTGCATAGTGTGCCTATCTAACTGGAGGGGATTCATACCTTTCGATTCTAGACAGTAAGTGAATCGACTTCCCGCACTTGAATCCTAGCACGCGTCAAAATTACCGAAAGGCCTTGAGCATGTCTGAGGGCAACCACCGGTGCAAGACCAGCCATGGGATAGCAAGTTGTCTTGACCATCGAAATATTCCACCGAAAGCACCCTGGGCCTGGATCTGGTGCCTGTTTTCGATGGATTGATAGGCTGCTATCGGGGTTCCGATGCCTGTGGTTCCCACCACTCGCATCGTAAATGGTTCTGGATGATCCCAAATCATCCTTCACACCTTTCGAGTGACATGAGCACTTTATGGACCTAAATGGTCGGGTCTTCGTGCCCCAAAATTCATTTTAACCCTATTGGTCCAAAAAGGGGTCCAACCCAAACAGACCCTAAGGTCCACTTAAGTTATAAGTTAGGAAATGAGGATTTATTTCCTCATTTCCCTTGTGCTCAACATAGGAGAGGAGAGAAAGAGGAGAGGAAGGAAGAAGAAGAAGGTTGGAGGACTACCTTGGTGCTAGCTGCCGCCTTGTTGTCGGAATCGTTGCATGAGGTAAGTACAACCTCCCATACCACTCTCTCTCTTCATTTTGACCTAAACAAAGCTAGGTATGGATGGGATTTTAGTGTACAAACTATATTGGGGTTGGGGAATGCATGTTGCACCTCCCTGATGTCGTTGCCAAGCTCAAACCAAGCTTGGTGAGCTCCAACAACAAGTATTACCAAATGACCAACTAGGGTTTTGATCATTTGATTGATGTATCTCTCAAATGGCTCTGTGAAATTGGAATTTTATTGGATTCAAATGACATTAGGAACATCCCCTACAAACTCCATATAACAAATCCTGGCAAACGAGCTCGAGTAAAAAAGCCCCAATTCAAGTTGGACCTTTTTGTATTACCACCAGAAATATAGCACAAGAAACACTGTAGCTATTTCCAATGGACAAATGAGCCTTAAGTGCTCTCTGTCTTCTCCACTGGAAAAAGGACTATATTTTCGGTGGAAATGCCCTGTTTCCGCTGGGTGTTTCCGATGACAATACTGTCACTTGGGGACAGTATCTGTACCCTTTGGGGGTGACCTGTGTGGGTCCCTCTCGATGTTCCTGACTTGTACTGATGTATGATTCTCTTTGTGTCTAGGACAACGACATGCACACGCCCCGAAGTCGGAATTGATTTGATCGATTGGTGGCTGTAATTGAACCCGACCACACCTGATCATAAACTAGGTGAGGGATGGACTGTGTTTATTTTTTGGAATGTTTACTATTATTAAATTCCTCACATGCTTAGAATTATATATTTAATTGTAATTGTTCAAATACGATGATGATATGTTACATTTGTCCTTTTACGATTATGATATGAATTATATGAAGATGCATGATAGGATCCGGTGTGACCAAGGTGGTACCGGTACCATGATCATCGTGTGTTTGGTTATGTGTGAGACGGAATCCAGCGTGGCTGAGGTGGTACTGGTGCTGTGATTGCCGTATGTATGTTACATTCATGCATTAATTATGTGCATTAGAGTTAGTTGTAGTCATGGTTACACTTTGTGGCCAAGGTCTCGTTGGTATCGTGTACCCCAGGACTGCATTTGGAAATGGATGTGCTTTGTGATTGATGATTGGTACCGGTGTCGCCTAGTCCATACTCAACTGTGATATGTATGCTAGATTAGGTAAACGGTCTCAGGTTTCACTTTGTGGCCAAGGTCTCGCTGGTATCGTGTACCCGGGACTGCATTTGGAGATGGATTACACTTTATGGCTGAGGTCTTACCAATATCATGTAATTCATACTAATTATATCACTATGAAGGCATGTAACATATATGTGATTAGGTATCACTCCCTATGCTACAAACCCTTGCCAACAGGGGTTGAGGTGTTGGATAATCCATTGTGGTATATTCGATGTGCCTTTCTGGAATGGCACACCCGTGATACGATGCTATTGTTATCGGAGGTGGGAACTTGTCCGGCTTGGCCGATGATGTAACAATAGAGTGACTGCTAAGAGGGGGTTATCAGGGTTTGTTGGGTGACCCATGGATGCATACGGGGACTGACAGGATTCTATTCACGGCTAGGGTTTGTATCCTTACATAGTCAATGGTGGTTTCGAGACGAAGGATACATCCTAATGTGTAGTAGTAGCATTTACCAGACTTAGTTTGTATTGTTAGGTGGATAATAAATAAATGAACTACATCATGAGCATCATGGACTATGTGTTTAATTTTCGTAATTATGCATCATAAATCATTACTGCTATTGTCTTGCTTGTATGTGCTTGACCCCATCCCTCAATAAGCAAGTTGGAAAGCTCACCCCACACATTCACCCCTTTTTAGATGATGATATAGGTACCGTGGTACCAATGGCGAGTGACCCAGTATCTTCTGGATCAGAGTATGGTGTGAGTGACTAGTGGATGCCAGAAGCTGAGAAGCACGATCAGGATTGTGCTTGCGACCACTGTGCTTACGCTGCATCGTGAGATTGTACATCATACTTTTAATACTTTTGGGCATAACTGTGGATTTGTATTTTTTTTTTTTTTTTTTTGAGATTATATTATATTTCATGGATGAATGTAAGTGAATAACTCGGTTATTGCTATCATATTATCATTAGATGTTTCCCCATTTTAATTATAATTTCGCTACTATATTCTGATTCCACTGCTTATGTTGGTTTTTGATGTGAGATTGTGAAATTGTTAAGGTACTGCTATTAGAGATCCTGATAGGTTGTAAGACAGGTATGTGTCTTACTCACATTGCCGGTATTTCTAATGGTAAGTTGGGTCTACTGAAATTGGGGTGTGACAGCTATGGTATCAGAGCGCGATGCTCTGCCTTAACTCACAATCTCAGTCAAACCATAATTTTGGAAAAATTAGGAAGAAATAAAAATCTCAAGACAATGATAATAGAAATTGCACAATTAGGAGACAAGTATAGGTGTTAAAGCCATTTTATTATAATAGAGAACTTGAATACACAACTTACACTTTTCATAAGAAAATAAACCACTGAAAGCAGGAAATCCTAACTAGCCTAAGTCTAAGAAATTAAACAACTGAAACAAATGACAGAATGTAAAAAGTTTAACTAAACCTAAAGCATCAAACTTAAATAAAACAGGGAAAAAGGAATCCTAAAAACTACAGTGGAAAACATGCCACTACTCTTGCTATTGATGGTTCTGTCCTTGGCCCTGAGCTTGGTTCAAACTATGTGTTCCAGGAGGAGGCACTGGAATGCCAAGATGGAAGACCATCGCCTACATTTGTGCCTCTAGGGAGGCCACTCTATTGTCCATAAGACAATATGTCCTATCTATACTATTGAGGCGGCCATCTATACTCCTCATCAGAGATGTGGTGGTGTCTAGGCGGGCTATAACATCATTGAGACCATAAGGCCTCGCACCCCTAGTGCCCCCAGAAGTAGAAATAGCCATAGAACCTATAGTCTGGGGATCATGTGGTGGAGCCCCACCAACCCTAGCAGCTTCTCCTCCTTCTCCACCAACACCTCTACCAACATTACCGGCACCACCACTCTCTACCTCCATAGGCTGCTGACCCTCTCCTGGAATAGGTGTCACCTCCCGGAGATCTATGGTCATCTTCCTCAGAGAATCTTGGTTAAAGTCTATGACCTCTTCACCCAAGCGTGCCTCTCCCTCCAAGTCCACCCTAAAGCGGTGGAAGATGTCAGTAAGTATTCTTCCATAGCACAGGCTTCCCGCTCGGTGATCCACTTCTTCGGACCGAAGTACCATGGTCCACATAAGGAGGTAAGGAAGACATATTTGTGCCCCCATGTACACACAGTAGGTCACATAGGCTTGCAGTGCGGAAACCTCATCATAGTTTCCACAAGTGGGAAGAACATTCAACTAAATCACACGATAGACGACCTTTGGAGCAGCAAAGTAGTTGACTGAGTGGTTCCACCCCTTAGCCTCCTTAGTCAACATGTCGTTTATCTCCTAAAAAGTATCGGGACTCTAGAAGTCATAAGCTAGAGTCCGAGGCGGGCAGTACACCAGGTAATCAGCATTGTTGACCATCAGAATATTGGCCAACTGCCCCATGTTAAAAGAGATCTCCACCCCCTTCACATAGGAGGTGAACCGCATCTCTTTAGTACCTTGGTTTATGCATTGTAGGTTGGAGTAGAATAACCTGACCAATGTAGGGTAGTAGTACTTGTTAGGTTTTAAGATGCAGTACCACTTGACCTCATCAAACTGTTGATGACGATGGAATGCACGGAAGTCATTGGTCCTCACATAGACTCTTGAGTCCACATTGTGGTGCTCGAAGAGTTCCCAAGGGTCTCGCTCAGCCATAGAGCAAAACAAAATTAGGTTGAACTGAGCGGCGGCGTCTTGCTCCTCTTGTTCAAAGGAACGTCTGGTATGTACAAGGCATCCAGACATCGTTGCAATATGATTCCTAAGGATTTAAAATGAAAAACCAGGTTCAATGGCTGAATGTAAAGCTCACAGAGAAGAAAATCACAAAACTAGGTTACGGAGAGGAGGAACATACCTTTGGTACGAATGCGGCACCGATCGATCACGAAATAGCTAAAGGTAAGGAATGGGTTGAAAAGTCCTCTTTGGCCATTTCCACATTTTTCCACAAGTTAGAATTGGGTTTTGTACAATGAAACCCAAACCCGAGCCTATTTATAACTGTTTTGGAGCCACCAGAAATAGCCCATTGGAAACACTAGGCATGCTTCCGGTGCCTGTTTTTGGTGAAGTGAATCCATTTTTCTCTCTGTGTTGCCCACCAGAAATAACACTGATATTTATGATGGATTAAACCATATTTCTAGTGAGAAGACTCCTTATTTTTGGTGGACTAATTTGAAAAATAAATTATTTTATTTTCCAAATCTAAATTTTTATTTTGTTACTTTAATGGTGTGCTCCTTTGGGATACGTGTGCGATCGGATCCTAATATGTGTGGACCCCACTTATGCATGCCTTAACCCTAATTTTACCTATTGTATACGTGTGTGACCCTCTATGTATGCATTTATTTCAATTACATGCAACCTTGCATGTGCACTAATTGGAGTCCTCCATAGGAGTCATGTCAAGTCGGAACACCCAATCCCAATCCCAATCATGCCTGTCACCTCCCGCTTCCCCTACACGGAATCGGGGTAGACCCCACAATGCATCGCTGGCTCCACTAGTACTTATAGCCCAGAATGTGGCATCCATCATGAATAACATGATGCAGGGAGTTGAAGAAAGGCAAAACCAATTTATGGCCATGATCGATAATAGGATCCAAGCGGCAATGGAAGCCTGTAATGCACCACCCACACCTCCTACTCCATCGGCACCTATTCCAATATCTACTAGATCGGCTACCCTTCAAACATCTGACGGGGCACAAGTGCATGGGTAGGTGCAAGACCCGATGTCGGATCAAGCTTAGGCCCATGTAGAGGGCTAGACAGACTTGACGAAAATGATGGAGAAGTTTCAATGGCTTAGGCCCCCATGCTTCTCCAAGGTGGGCCAAGACCCATTGTATCCATCAAGATGGATTGGTGGAATGGAGAAATTTTTTAGACTGATGGGCTGCACTGATGAGCAGAAAATTTTGTATGTGGGCTATCAGTTGCAGAATGAAGCGGATGATTGGTGGAGTGCCACCGAGACTATTCTGAGGGTTGGTAACCCGAACCCCACTTGGGCAGACTTCAAAGGGGCCTTCTTTGAGAACTATTTTCTAGAAAGCTTCCGAGATAGGAGAGAGAGTGAGTTCTCTCAGTTGGTTCAAGGTTCCTGGTCTGTGCTCAAGTATCAACAACACTTCAAGGAGCTATTCTATTTTTCTCCTGAGCATCTCAGAGATGATAGAGCTAAAGTGAAGAAGTTTAAGAAAGGGTTGAGGCTAGGTATTGGGTCAACCATTGTGGGGTTGAAACTGTAGACCTATGCTGAGGTGGTCCAAGTGGCCAAATCTATTGAAGATCGACATAGAGACAACTTCATGGCCCAGCAAGGGATGGGAAAGAGGCTAATGGGATCTACTGATTCTAGGGGAGGTAGAAAACCTTCTTGAATGCCCTATGTCAACCCAACTTTAGTGCAATTCAGGAAGCCTGATGCTACTCAGACTTCCCAGTCCTCATGATCTAGTGTTGTATCTCAGTCTTTGGGATTGAGCCCGAGATGCTTTCATTGTGATCAGCCGGGCCACATGGTGAGGGCATGCCCCCACCGAAGGCTAGGTGATGCACCCTACACTATGCCACCTAGGCCCTAGCAGATATATTCAGCCCCTAGACCAGCGCAACCCCTATAGGGCCAGAGACCACAGGGTAGAGTGTTTTCTATGACTGCAGAAGTTGCTGAGGCTGCACCTGGTGTAATGATAGGTACATCATTGATATCATTATTGCCTGTACATATGTTATTTGACTCAGGAGCCTCTCATTCGTTCGTGTCACAGGTATTTGCGAAGAAGATGAGAAATTCACCCAAGGGATTGACTCAATGTTTGGCTATGAGCACCCTTATAGGAAGTGTAGTGGGTTTGAGCTATGTTTATGAGCCTTGTCTAGTGACCATAGGTGATCATCAATTGAATGCTCACTTAATCGAGTTGGATATGACCGACTTCAATGTGATTTTAGGAATGGACTGGTTGTCCGCATACAAAGCCAATGTGCTATGTGCAGAGAAGATTATCATTTTCAGACCTCGTGATGATGATGAGTTTGTGTTCCAAGGGGATAAACCTAAGAAACCCACGAAGGTTATCATATCCGCACTCCAAATGAAGAAGCTACTGGATAAGGGATGTCAAGGCTACTTAGCATCTGTGATGAATACTAAGATAGAGATTAGACCATTAATTGAGCTAGATGTGGTGAGGGAATTTCCTGATGTATTCCTAGATGACTTGACAGGTTTACCACCAGATCGAGAGACAGAGTTTGTTATAGACCTACTCCCCGGCTCGGTACCAGTGTCAAAGGCCTTTTATCACATGGCCCCCACAGAGTTGAAGGAATTGCAAGTGTAACTTCAGGACCTTCTGAAGAAGGGATTCATTAGACCTAGTGTCTCCATGGGGAGCACTAGTATTGTTCGTTAAGAAGAAAGATGGAAGTATGGGATTGTGCATTGATTACTGAGAGCTCAATAAGCTAACCATTAAGAATCGATATCCTTTGCCAAGGATAAATGATTTATTTGATCAGTTGCAGGGTGCTAAGTTATTCTCCAAGATCGACCTTAGATCGAGCTACCACCAGCTCAGGATCAAGGATAGTGATATCAGTAAGACAACCTTCAGATCAAGGTATGGACATTATGAATTCTTGGTAATGTCATTTGGGTTGACCAATGCACCAGTTGCATTTATGGACTTGATGAACTGGGTATTCCAGGATGTCGTAGATAAGTTTGTGATAGTATTCATTGAAGACATTTTGGTCTACTCTAGGAGTGCAGAGGAACATGTTGTTCACCTGAGGTTAGTACTACAACGGCTAAGGGAGAAGCAACTCTATGCCAAATTCAGAAAGTGTGAGTTTTAGCTCTCACAGGTGGCATTCCTAGGCCACATTGTTTCAGACAAGGGTATAGAGGTTGACCTAGGCAAGGTGAAGGCAGTTCTAGAATGGGACTCCTAAGAATGTAGTAGATATATTGGCCAGATACTACAGGAGGTTTATCGAGAACTTCTCTCACATTGCTACTCCGATAACCCGACTCACACGAAAGGGTGTAAAATTTGAGTGGTCTAATGCTTGTAAGAAGAGATTCAATAATCTAAGGCAAAGGTTGGTATCAGCTCCAATTTTGACTATTCCGACCACTACAGGTGGTATGGTTGTGTATAGTGATGCCTCCAAGCTGGGATTGGGTTGTGTATTGATGCAGCATGGGAAATTCATTGCTTATGCATCCCGTCAGTTGAAGGATTATGAGAAGAACTACCTCACTCATGAATTGGAGTTAGTAGTTGTGATTTTTGCACTGAAAATATGGAGACACTACTTGTATGGTGAGAAGAGTGAGATCTTTAGTGACCATAAGAGCCTCAAGTACTTCTTCACCCAAAAAGAGCTCAACATGAGATAGAGGCGTTAGTTAGAGCTGATGAAGGATTATGATTATACTATCCACTATCACCCAGGAAAAGCCAATGCGGTAGCTGATGCACTTAGGCAAAAATCCCAGTCACTGACTCTTGCATCACTGACCATCAATGTGTGTCTCCTAGAGGAGGCCAGGAAACTAGACTTAGAACTATTAGTAGAGGGTGTCACCTTATCACTATCGACATTGGTGGTACAACCTAGTCTGGTGGATATGATCACTACAGCTCAGATTACTGATGCAGAGTTGCAGAAGCTGATAGAAGAATGCCAAGAAGGAACCCAAAAAGACCCAGATATCTCTATAACTGAAAACAGAATTCTTAAATTCAAAGGGAGGTTGTGTGTGCCCAGTGATGGTGATTTGAGAGACACAGTTTTGAGAGCGGCACATATCTCTCCATACTCCATTCACTCTGGCAGTACTAAAATGTACAAGGACCTTAAAGGCTCCTACTGGTGGAAAGGAATGGAGAATGATGTGGCCACGCATGTGTCTAGATGCCTCACATGCCAACAAGTTAAGGCTGAGAGATAGAGGCCCTATGGGTTATTACAGTCCCTACTTATTCAGGAGTGGAAATGGGAAAATATTACTATGGACTTTATCACAGGCCTACCCCATACACAGGAGGGTATGGATGCCATTTGGGTAGTTGTGGACCGCTTGACCAAGGCAGCTCACTTTATCCCAATCAAAATCATATTTTCTATGGACAAGTTGGCCAAGTTGTAGTCGATAACATGGTGTGCCAGTTAGTATCATCTTTGATCGAGATCCCAGGTTCACTTCCAAGTTCTGGACATGTGTGCAGAAGGCTATAGACACACAGTTGGATTTCAGCACTGCCTTTCACCCTTAGACCGATGGTCAGTCGAAAAGGACTATTTAGACATTGGAGGACCTACTCCAAGCATGTGCCTTGGATATGAGCTATAGTTGGGATGAGCATATTTTCCTTATTGAGTTCTCCTACAACAATAGTTATTAGGCCACCATCAAAATGTCGCCATTCGAGACATAGTATGGTAGGAAGTGCCGAACTCCACTATATTGGGATGAGGTTAGTGAGCGGCATATTTTGGGTCCAAACTTGATACAGGCTACTAGTGAGAAGGTGAATGTGATCAGAGAAAGGATCAAGGCAGCTCAGTCCAGGAAGAAAAGCTACGCAAATGTTAAGAGAAAACATCTAGAGTTTGGTGTTGGAGACAAGGTGTTCTTGCGGATCTCCCTAGTTAAAGCGGTGATGCGGTTTGGCAAGAAGGGAAAGCTTAGTCCAAAGTTTATAGGACTGTATGATGTACTGGAGAGGATCGAACTGGTAGCTTACCAGATAGCTTTATTGCTAGAGTTGGAAGGTACATTCCCGATCCCACTCACGTCTTGACTTACACATCCCATGAGTTGGACAAGGATTTTGCCTACATGGAGTTTCCAGAGAAGATTGTTGACCAGAAGGAGCATGTTCTCCGTAACTGCACCGTTTCCTGTGTCAAGGTGAAATGGATGAACCACCTCGAACAGGAAGCATCCTGGGAGCGAAAAGATGAGATATTAAAGCAGTATCTTGGATTGTTTGATTTTATAGGTATGTTCAATTTCGAGGATGAAATTCTTGTAAGGTGGGGGGAATGTTACACCCGTGCCTTGATCCGATCTAATTTGAACTGTTGTGATAGGCCTTGGATCGGAGATCAAAAGTACAACCAGGTTTTAGCTCACGGCTACGCATTGCCAAAGGGGTAGAGATGACCCCATATATTCATTCATAGTGTGCCTATTTTATTGGAGGGGATTCATACCTTTCGATTCTAGATGGTAAGTGAACCGACTCCCCACACTTGAATCTTGACACGCGTCAAAATTGTCAAAAGGCCTTAAGCATGTCCGAGGGCAACCACCTTTGCAAGACCAGCCATAGGACAGCAAGCTATCAACCACTGGAAATATACCACCGGAAGTAGCCTGGGCCTGGATCCGGTGCCTGTTTCCGGTGGGTTGACAGGTTGTTGTCATCCGATGCCCGTGGTTCCCGTCACTCTCATTGTAAATGGTTCCGGATGATCCCAAATCATCCTCCACACCTTCCTCGTGACATGAGCACTTTACGGACCTAAATGGTTTGGTCCTCGTGCCCCGAAATTCATTTTAACCTGATTGGTCCAAAAAGGGGTCCAACCCAAACATACCTTAAGGTCCACTTCAGTTATAAGTTGGGAAATGAGGATTCATTTCCTCATTTCCCTTGTGCTCAATGTAGGAGAGGAGAGAAAGACGAGAGGAAGGAAGAAGAAGAGGAAGAAGAAGAAGAAGGTTGGAGGCCTACCTTGGTGCCGGCTATCGCCTTGTTGCCGGAATCGTCACCGGAGGTAAGTACAACCTCCCATACCACTCTCTCTCTTCATTTCGACCTAGAAAAGTAGGTATGGACGGGATTTTAGTGTATAAACTCTATTGGGGTTGGGGAATGCGTGTTGCACCTCCCCGATGCTGTTGCCAAGCTCAAACCATGCTCGGTGAGCTCCGGTAACAAGTATTGCCAAATGACCAACTAGGGTTTTGATCATTCGATCGACGTATCCCCCAAACGGATCGATAGAATTGGTATTTTCTTGGATTTGAATGACGCTAGGAACATCCCCTACAAACTCCATAGAACAAATCACAATGATCGGGCCCTAGCCCAAAAACCCCAATTTAAGTTGGACCTTTCTGTATTACCATAAAAAATATGGCACAACAAACACTGTAGCTGTTTCCGGTGGGTTGTTTCCGGTGACAGATGAGCCTTAAGTGCTCTTTGTCTTCTCCACCAAAAATAGGACTGATATTTTCTGTGGAAATGCCCTATTTCCGGTGGGTGTTTCCAGTGACAATACTGTCACTTGGGGACAGTGTCTGTACCCTTTGGGGGTGACCTGTGTGGGTCACTCCCGATGTTCTCGACACATACTGATGTATGATTCCCTTTATGTCTAGGATAGTGACGCGCTCGTGCCTCGAAGCCAGAATTGATTTGACTGATCGGTGGCCGTACTTGAACCCAAACAGACCTTATCATAAACCAAGTGAGGGATGGACTGTATTTATTTTTTTGAATGTTTACTATTATTAAATTTCTCACATGCATAGAATTATATGTTTAATATTAATTGCTCAAATACGATGTTGATATGTTACATTTGTCATTTTATGATTATGATATGAATTGTATGGAGATGTATGATGGGATCCGGTGTGGCCGAGGTGGTACTGGTACCGTGATCGCCGTGTGTTTGGTTGTGTGTGAGACAGAATCCGACATGGCCAAGGTGGTACCAGTGTCGTGATTGTCGTATGTATGTTGCATTCATGCATTGATTATGTGCATTAGAGTTAGTTGTAATTACGGGTTACACTTTGTGGTCAAGGTCTTGCTGGTATCGTGTACCCTAGGACTGCATTTGGAAATGGATGCGCTTTGTGGTCGATGATTGGTACCGGTGTCTCGTAGTCCATACTCAACTATGATATGTATGCTAGATTAGGTAAACGGTCTCGGGTTTCACTTTGTGGCCAAGGTCTCATTGGTATCGTGTACCCGGGACTGCATTTGGAGATAAATTACACTTTGTGGCCGAGGTCTTGTCGGTATTGTGTAATTCATTCAAACTGTATCCCTATCAAGACATGTAGCATATATGTGGTTAGGTATCACTCCCTATGCTATGAACCCTTGCCAACAGGGGTTGAGGTGTTGGATAACCCATTGTGGTATGTTCGATGTGCCTTTCCAGAATGCCACACCCATAGTACGATGCGATTGTTGCAGGAGGCGGGAACTTGTCCGGTGTGGCCGATGATGTACCAGTGCTGTGACTGCCAAGAGGGTGTTATCAAGGGTTTGCTGGGTGACCCATGGACGCATACGGGGACCGACAGCCTTCTATTCACTGCTTTGTATCCTTACATAGTCGATGACGGTTTTGAGACAAAGGATACAGCCTAATACGCTGTAGTAGCATTTACCAAACTTAGTTTGTATTGTTAGGTGGATAATAAATAAATGAACTGCATCACGAGCATCATGGACTATGTGTTTAATTTCTACAATCATGCATCATAAATTATTACTGCTATTGTCTTGCTTGTATGTGCTTGACCTCACCCCTCACTGAGTGAGTTGGAAAGCTCACCCCACGCATACACCCCTTTTTAGATGATGATGCAAGTACCGTGGTGCCAATAGCGGGTGACCCAGTATCTTCTGGGTCAGAGTATGATGTGAGCGACTGGTGGATGCTAGAAGCGGAGGAGCACGATCAGGACTGCGCTTGTGACCATTGTGCTTACGTCGCACTGTGAGATTGTACATCATACTTTGATACTTTTGGGTATAACTGAGGATTTGTATTTTTTTTTTTTTTTTTTGAGATTATATTATATGTCATGGATGAATGTAATAGAATAACTCGGTTTTTGCTATCATATTATCATTAGATGTTTCCCCATTTTAATTATAATTCCGCTACTATACTCTGATTTCGTTGCTTATATTCGTTTGTGATGTGAGATTGTGAAAATATTAAGGTACTGCTATCAGAGATCCTGGTAGGTTGTAAGATAGGTTCGTGTCTTACTCACACCGTCGGTATTCCTAATGGTAAGTTGGGTCTACTGGAATTGGGGTGTGACACAAGCTAAATGATATTTCACTCTTGAAATACCACTGGGAAACTCTTTATTACAAAACTTGCATTTGCAACGTCCCCAATCCCCATCATCCACATATTTTCACAATTCATCTTTTTACATAACCATTCTTTCTTAGTGTCCTAATATACAAACAAATAAAAAAAAACTTTCTATAATACCTAGCAATCAACATCAAACCAGATCTAGTAGATGTTAACATATAAACAAGCCAAGGTAGGGAAAGATGGAAATAGAAATCAATTAACTTACAACAAAAACATATGTAAATCCTATCACATAAAAGAAAAAAAATCAAATAACCATTATAATACCAAGCAACCATATCACATGAAAGAAGTTCAAGCATTGTCTTTATGGTGTCAATGCTAAAGTAATTCTACTCTTAATCCATCCATCCACTTTCTTAATTTATTTATTTATTATTATTTTTTTTTATGTAGCCTGCTAGTGCTGGTTGAGAGAACTATGATTCTTGAATTAGAGAAGTTGATGAATCTACTTAAACAATTATGAACTCTTAGTTATTGTATTTTATTATATTACAAGTCAAGGTTTCTAGTTTTAGAAGTGAACAGGAAATGAACTAGGTAGATGCTTCTTTTGAGTGCACCATATCTGCTCTCTATATTAATCATCTTAATGTGAAGTTGAGCAATCCTCTGTTGATTCTAAATTGAATAAGGCAACTTTTGGGTTGGGAAGTAGGACATCAATAATACAGTTAGACAATGATAGCTTTCCAGAGAGTTTTAACTATTATAAAAGGAAACAAATGCAGAGGCTCAAGCATAGGAAAGATCGGAGCATAGAACATTTCATCCATTCACATAGGAGAGAGAGAGAGAGAGAGAGATGGATTTCACTTATATAGGGGAATCCCTACCTTCCATTTCCATTTCAAGAATTGAATCTAATCTCAGAAATTAAACCTCTACAAGCAAACTCCTCCCTAGTTATCTAAGAATCATGGGAATGCACGATTACAATATTACAATTAACTACAGTAGTTCATGTGACAACCCAAGAATACGACAAGTACCAGACCTGCCTGGGAGATTGGTGAGGTGTCCCCACCAAGAATATGGCTAGTACCAGGGGGTTTGGGGGATCGGTGAGGGTGTGCAAACTTTAGTCTCACATCACCTAGGGAGAGATTCCTGGACTAGTTAATAACCTCTAGCCTCCTTAACATGGCACAATGCGTTTTAAAGCATTAAGGCCCATTGGCCAAAGAAGATAATATTATGTAAGGTTAATGGGGACGGGGCATTACAAATGGCATCAGAGCAGATCCCAACAGCGTGTGGGGCCACAACGGGGACATTGTGCCAAAAGGGGGGAAGTGTGATGACCCAAGAATACGGCAAGTACCAGACCCGCTTGGGAGATTGGTGAGGTGTCCCCACCAAGAATACGGCTAGTACCAAGAGGTTTGGGAGATCAGTGAGGATGTACAAACTTTAGTCTTATATTTCCTAGGGAGAGATTTTTGGACTAGTTAATAACCTATAGCCTCCTTAATATGGCACAACACGTTTTAAAGCCTTGAGCCCTATGGGCCAAAGAGAATAATATTGTGTAAGGTTAATGGGGCCAGGGTGTTACAGTTCACTAATAGCAAGTTTGAAAATACTCTGATCAAAAGTAAATGCTTCAGAAACAAAGGGGAAACAAAGAAACCCATGATCGGTAGCAATGCAAGATCTTATAAATTGAATCTTCATAAGCAGAAAAATGTAAGAACCCTTTAATATGATCAAAAACACCTTAAACCTCCCTTACCGAAAACCCAATAGTAAAATAATAGGAAAAAAATGAACCTTTTAGCTTGAGATTCCACTTTTCTTCTTTAGAAAGTTGCAGGGACACCATGGCCAAACAACCACTACACTCGCCATCCCACCAATCACCAAACCATCGCTGCACTGGCTGTCTCCACCAAGGACTCCTACTGCTGCACTTGATTTGGTTTTCTCAGCCGTTCATAGCTCAAATGAAGGATTTTGTTTTAGGCAAGGGGGCTTGAATAAAAACGAAAAGGTTGTTTTAGGGCAGGGGCTCGAATCGAAAAGGAAGGGTTTGTTTAATTTCGTTTTGTTTTGTGTTTTTTTTAAACCTAAATGTCTTAATAATTCTTTAATGGTTTATACACATATTATCCATGTATAATACGAGGACGTATGAAATTCACGTATTATATAAAAATTTTGAATCGATTAAGAAATTATGCATTTTTTTAATTAAACATTCATGTATGCATATTGTACGCATATTATGCACGTATAATGCATGTACTCACTAACTAGGAGTGTGGCAGAATGAAACATGTATCCAAGGTTACTGCTACAATTGTCAGAAGATGGGGCACTTCACATATGATTGCACCGAGATGAAGAAGCTACCAATTCTAATCCGCTCTCATTACACCTTTGTGTGTATTACTATTTTATTTGCCCATAGACAATCTGACTAAAATGTGGATACATGAGCAACAAAGCCATAGCCAGAGATCAAGCGAGGTTTCTAGATTATCGAAAAGTTTTGGTTGGATCTCAATATATATTAATGGAGAACAACACTAGAGAGGAAGTTCGAGGAGTTGGTACATATCAGCTCATTATGCATAACTTCTCCATGACATACTTTATGCACCGGACATCCACTATAATCTACTCTATTTACATCATTGTTGCCCTTTAGATACTCTTTTTATATTGATGGTTGTGCTTTAGAATTTTATTTGAGTGAAACACTTGTTGGACATGGAATCCTTTATGATGGAATTTTTAAATTAAATTTAATTGATTCTTCTAGTTCTACTTCTTGTGTGGTTAAAGTATGTAAAAACCTTGAATTTGTTACTTGGCATGCTAACTGGGGACACAAGGCAAAATAGGATGTTTAGGCTAGTAAGAGAGGCCTTTTTAGGTGCACTCGCTAAAGTCAACCTCCTTACGTGCGAGACCTATCTAGCAGGTAAGGTCTATTGGATACCTTTCACAAAGGCTGTCCAAATTACCCAGCCCGTTGAGCTTGTCCACTTGGACATATGAGGACCTATAAATGTTAAGGCATGCCATAACACCACTTACTTTCACACATTAATTGATGATTATTTGAGATACAATTATGTATATCTGATCGCTCACCAATATGAGGCATTAGACTACTTTAAATTCTTTATATAAGAGATTGAAAATTAGTTAAGCAAGAGTTTAAAGACTTCACACTGACCCAGGCCACGAGTATCTATCTGACTCATTTAAAGAAATATGTGAGGAGAAGGGCATTTAAAAGTAGTTAACCATTCCTCACACTCTGTAGCAAAATGACGTAGCAGAGAGGAGGAATATAACACTTTTAGATATGGTTAGGTCGATGATGGCATAGGCCAACCTCCCTATATCCTTTTAGGTGGATTTTTTTTACTACAACATACATCCTTAATTGAGTGCCTTCACAATCAATTCCTTTTACCCCTATGAGTAATAGAAAGGGCATAAATCCCAACTTGGGGCATATGCGACAATGGGGTTCGGCATGTTATGTTCACAGTATCTCCCATAAGTTTGGGAAGCTAGACCCTAGAGCTATGAAACACATCTTTATAAGATATTCCAACAACTCGAAGAGCTACGTTATGTATGGTGAGCATTTTGATAGAGGAATGACTGATATAGAGTCTTGCGATGTTGATTTTATTGAGATAAGCTTTAGTAGAATTAGTGATGCTAGTAGAGATCTCAACATCTTTAAGTTGGAGGACAAGGATAGCATCTCACATAATCTTAGCGAGGGTGAGGAATTGATTCAGTTCGTAATTTTTATAGAGAGTGAAATTAATCAGCCTGGAGGAAATGTACAGCCAGTGGGAGTGACCACTAGAAGACCAGGATTACCTCACGCATTGGGGGACTCATAGACACGTTCCACACTATTTTGAGATTGAAGGGAAGCTCTCATTTGTGCTCTAAAGGATGAGGACAAGCCTACTTTTGTGTGGGAGGCGCTCTCCTTACTTGCTAAGGAAATGTGGCAAGCTGCTATGGAGGATGAGCTGAGTTTTAACCAAGTATGGGAGTTAGTTGACCTACCTCCTAGGCATAAGACCATTGGGAACAAATGAGTTCTAAAGGTCAAACACAAAGCAAATGATTCAATTGAGAAGTATAAGGCATGCCTTATGGTGCAGGGCTATACCTAAAGAGAGGGTGTAGATCATGACAATACATTCTCATATGTGGTGAGGCATTTATTCGCTTTATTCTAGCTATTGTCACCAAACTGAATCTAGAACTCTTTTAGATGGATGTTAAAATTGTATTTCTCAATGGAACAAGATGAGATCTTTATGATCAACCAGTGGTTTTGAGGTCAAAGGATAAAAGTACAAAGTCTACCATTTCAAATGTTCAATTTATGACCTTAAACAATCATTTAGATAGTGGCATTTTAGATTTTATTAGGCCATTACCCCTATGGTTTGAAATGATTGAAAAGGACAATTGTGTGTATTTGAAATTATCCAAGGGAGGCTTCCTTGTTCTATATTTGCATATGGATGACACTCTACCTAGTGCGAATTACATGGATATGATTATCACCACCAAAGAGTGGTTGTCCTCTACTTTTGAGATGAAGGACATAAGTGAAATTAATTGTGTGTTAGGCATCAAGATTATGAGGAATTGTTCTATGAAACGATTCCATATGCACAAGTTCAAGCCCACTGACACTCCTATAGACAAAGCGTGTGCTTTGAGCCTTGACCATTGCCCTAAGATTGATGAGGAGAAGAATCAAATGTCTAGAGTACCCTATATCAAGCAACAGTTTGATGTACATAATGATATGCACGTGTCTAGACATATGTTTCGCATTTGGTATGGTTAGTTGTTACCAAATTAACACAATACCAGGCCACTAGAACCAGTGAAGAGGATCTTTCGATACCTTCGTGAGATCGTTGATCTAACCTTACTGACAGTGGTTTAAATTTGAGACTGAGAGACAACGGTTCAGGAGGCCATTTGGTTGAGGAGGTTCTTATAGCGCTTTGGCATTATTGCTCATTCAGGAGATGCGGTGCTAGTACATTATGCTAGTGTGGTAGTCTTGGGATTTGCTAAGGACCTCAAGTTTTATGGGAAAGCCAAGACATAGACATCAAATATCATTATATTTGAAAGAGGGTTGTGCGAGGGGAAGTTGTACTAAAGCATATCTCCACAAGTAGCATGGTGGCTGATCCTTTGACTAAGCCCACTGCTCAGGATGTTTTTTTTACTCATGTTAGGAATCTAGGCCTTCATCGTGGATGACTTGTATTTTGATTTTGGACATTTCTTTAGACATTATATATCACTTCTTGATTTATATATATGAGACATATGCTTATTTTGGGTGATTTATGTGTGTACACATCTATTCTTTAAATGTGTTTTCAAATTTCAATCGAACTAATCACATGGGTGATTTATCTTAGCACTTGGAAACAATGAGCAAGATGAGCTAAATTCACACTGGCACTTAAAGATAGCGAGTGAGATGAACAAATATTTTTTTAGCTAAGTAATGCCTTAGTTAGAGCTGAGATGAGGCATTTTTATGGTTCCGCCTGCTTATAGCAGAGTGTGAGACTTCAGGAGAGAACTGTGGGGGTGACCAGGCTGAATGATTCAAGTTTGGCGCTTGACAATGCGACTGAACTCAGACTCGTATGTTTTTCTTTTTATCATATGAGTAACATGTCTACCTTAGTGGGAGAAGCCCCATATCATACATTTTATATTGTATGTGCTTTGTGACAACTTTTGTGAGAGTGGCTGAATAGATCCATGCTTCATCACTGTGAAAGCCACTTAATCAAACTATGTTGATCTTATGGATATCCTCTACTTGAGACCATGTTATGAAGAGGACATCCAATGACGCTACTTTAGATTACTCCTTAGGATCATGGATGATGCAATTTAGTAGGATAAGACTGGGAAAGCGATTGGGAATAGTCGGATTGACATGTTGCCTCAGAAAAATATATTTAGAATTACATCTTTGTTGTATGGCTTATTGCCCAGGTGACTTATCGGATTTGTGTTTCAACGTAGTCATAAGAATATTACATGTTTAGGGTTCAAACTTCTCATTGTGAGGGATCAAGAGTGCTGGATCTGGTTTATTTGGATTATTTAGTGTACCCCAAATTGTGCATGAGTGACGTGTTATATTGGTTAGATGGAAGCTTGATCCTCTTTACATATTATCTCGTTAGGTCACACACTCTATTTCTTGTATGATAAGACACCTGTGGTAGAGAGAATTCTTGGATGGACAATTGAGTTGTTCCGCCTTGTGTGGCTAAGTGGGAGATGCTAGAAGAAATCAGGTCTGACTCAATTACTATATGGATTGCCTATACTAGGGCTGCGCTTACCTACATGAAGTGCCCAGTGGGGCTGCACAGACTTGCTAGGGTTGGAAACCCTAGTTGGCCACATCTCTATAAATATATAGGTCTAGCCACATAACCATAATAATGAGAAGAATTGTTTTTCCCTCTCTCTCTCTCTCTCTCTCTCTCTCTCTCTCTCTTTCTTTTGTCTTCATATCTCCCAATTGTGAGTCACACCCCACTCTCACTAGGATATTAGCTGTGTGAATAGGACTCTTATTTGTCTTATGTCTCTACCAGGATCTCTGATATCAATACCTTAACTGTCACAACCACAATATAACTAAATCATCTAAAATCATAGCAGTGGAATCAGAGTACAAATACAAGTGGAATAATGTAAATCCAATGGGGAAGAGCTAATGTTAAGTATATATTACATAACAAGTTTATTCCTCACCATATTCACCAAAACATAAATACAATAATCGACCAAAGAGGAAGTGCCGTTGCCCAACAGCACAATGGTACCTGCAATATCATCTAAAAAATAACACTTATGTGGTGTAAGCTCCAACTAGCTGATGAAGGGATGGGGTTCATGCAAACACACACACATATGCCATGATGCAAGGGTGATGAAATTCATGTTACTTTAATCGACCAAAGAGGATGTGTTGTTGCCCAACGGCACAATGGTACCTGTAGTATCATCTAAAAAGTAACTCTTATGTGGTGTGAGCTCCAACTAGCTGATGAAGGGATGGGTTCATGCAAATACAAACACATATGCCATGATGCAAGGATGATGAAATTCATGTTACTTTAACCACCTAACATACAACTAAGTCGAGTTCGTCCTACCAGGACACATTAGGGTATATCCCTGGTCCCGAAAATCGCACATCAGTCACCCAACAATATAAACCCTAGTCATGGTTACTAGTTTCTGCTTCCGACAATAATCACATCGTACTGTGAAAGTGGAATTTTGGAAGGGATCATCGAACATACCACAAATTGGGTTATCCAACACTTGTTGGTAGGGATCGTAGCATAAGGAATGAGACCTAACCACAATATGCTACATACCTTGTATAGTGATACAAGTAGGATGGAATATGATACCAGAATCACCATCGGCCACATCGAATCTATGTCCAAGCCTATCTAGTATATATAAAATTTAGTATAGGATACGGAGTACCGAAATTATCATCAGCCACACCATATATCCATAGCCATATATAACTCTAATGTACACCCAATGCATGATGCAATCATCTGCACGATGATCACGGTATTGGTATCCCCCTCGGCCACACTGGATCCGGGTCACGCAATCAAATCACATATACAATTCAAATTCAATAAAACATGTCATACAATTCAATTATAGCATACATATGATTAAATTAACAAAACATGATTCCTATGGCATGCATATAGTTTTAAAATGTTAAAAACACTCTAAAAGAAAGCTAGACCACCACTCACCTTGTTTGTCGATCGATCGATTGAAATTCCCAATTTTGTATGCCCGAATCAAACCCCACTAGGCCTCACTGAACTATGCTCATCTTTGTCCTAGTTACAAGGGTAAATGGGCATTAATACGTTGCAAAAGTACCCATAGGGATCCCACAAGGTTTCCCCCTAAAAGTGACCAAACTATCAAAATTGACTTCAGCAAGCCGACTGGCTGCAGATCATCGGTTGGAGACTCCATCCAGCCGGTGGGGTGAATAGAGGCCAATATAGACCTCGAAATGTCACCGGTTGCAGGTCACTGGTTGGAGACTACACTGTTGGTGGGGTTCTATGGTGATTATTCCAAAAGTTCAACAACTTCAAAGGGCTATGCTATCTCGGGTCTTATTGTCAGGGGATTTTTCCGTGGAGATCATAGGGGCTCTTCCCACCTCTCATCTAAGCCTAGTTGATCGCATTTCCACCAACTGTTTGGTAGTTACACCGAATAAATGGTCAAAACCCTAACTTCCCAATTTTGGTCAAAAATGACTCTGGAGCTCGGATAGCTCACTTAGAGCTCGAAAACCATGTGGAGGAGTACAATGTACACCACCCCAGCTATTGAAAATCATAGGGGTCGAGGCATACCCCTCCAACCGACAAACCTGTGGCTCACCAACTGCCTAAAATCCAAAATGAGAAGGAAATGGGGTTGGGGAAGGTTCACGCTTACCTTAGGTGGCAACTGGCAACAACCGAAGTAGTCAGGAGCTCCTTCCCTTCTTCCCTCTTCTCCTTCCCTATGTCATCCTTTCTCTCCCTCTCCCACATTTTGTCCTGGTGATAAATGAGCTTCTCTTGTATATAGTTAGTGGCCTTAAGGCCTGTTTGCCTACGCACCATTCTGGAACCAAACGGATTTAAGCCGATGGGGTTACGTGGACCCACCATCTTTGACTCACAAGGTGTGCAAGTCAAGAGGGAAGGTACCATGTAGTGTGGGAGGATGGGTGGAGCTGGCCACGACGCACTTAGCAGGTCCTATGGGCATTTGAGGCATTTCAACACTGTAGAGGCCACCAAAAGTAGGTCACCGATTGGATACTATCCTACCGATGGGGTTATGTCGACGGTCTACCCAGTTGTTGTATTATCCAGCTTTCAACCCTCTTTTTCCACTCATTAGCGGGTTCCCTAGGGATTTGTACAAGGTCTTCCCAACCCATTTTACCATACAAGGGGGTTAAGTGAGGAGGTGTTAGGTCACTCATTGCTTAAACTTGGAAGGTTTGAATCCTTTCCAGTAGTTCCTGCAAGAACTGCACTGACAGACCTGGTTATCATTTCCTTCCAAACAGTAGAATGTTGCGATCCAGAATCACTGGTGCCTTTGACATCAGGATTAAGACCTATTATGAAAGTTCAAATTTGACCGAATTGGGACACATGTGTAACAGTGAGTGAGTACATCTAAGGATCTCTATAGCCATCCTTGGATTTGGGGGTGGATTGTCATGAAGGATCGCCTTCCCATAACCTAATGAGATTTCTGCAATGCTTGTATCATCAGAGTTTGTGTGGATCGACACGTAGGGAACCTGATCTTTTACTTTGCATGGAAAGCTACATCGACGTAACCCTAGGTCTCCATTTGCTTTCCGTTCTATAGTGTATTCATCAATTGGGTACTCAATCTTACTTGTTTGCACTTTCCTAGGAACTAGGAACCAGGAACCAATGAACTTGGGTAGCCATTAATGGTGTAGTCATTAGTTGGGTATTTATCCTCAAGTAGATTCCACATATGCAATTTGATGTAATTAATTTTTCATGCAAAGGAAACAACTGCATGACACCCCTGTCATTAGTCACCTCAATCTCATTTTTTCCATATGGTAGTATACATTTGATATTGAATCTTACTGTATGACTTACAGGGCCATCTTCCATAATGTATGTGTTGTATATATCATGTACCATTATAAGTATCCATATTTATTTGGGTCCACGTAAAACACTAATACCCTCACCTCCACATTATAGACTTCTCTTGTAGTAGCACTGCAATGTTTGACAAAAAAATTACAATAATTCAATTTCAGGTACACAAGCTTATGAGTCAAAGAATTGTATATAAGCAGATATAGCTAGGATGGGGCTTTGTACACCATAAAAAATTAATGAAAAGACTTAAAGAGAGGGGAATGTGCTTATGTGGGGATAAAATTAGAAGAGGACATTATAAATAAAAAATCCATGCAAATGAAGTCTTACCACATTTTTTTTTTTTTTTATTGTGAAGCCTATATCACCTCGGTTGTATATAGGCTTGATTTTATTTGTTTACAAGGTGATACATATAGGAGGGTTAGAAGTGGAGAAAGAAGACATGTAGGATGGGACTTTGTCTACCATAAGGGGGAAGAAGTCATGTAGAAGGGGGTAGAAGACACATATCTACCCTAAAACAGAGTTTATGAGGAATGTTTTCAAGCAAATGCACAACTCAAAAATTTAACTTACAGATTTTGGGATTACAGTGAATTCTAGTCTTGACCAACTGAGTTCTATTAATTATTTCAATTAATAGAACTACACAACCCTTATAAACCCTAAAATTATTAACATCCATGAATCAAATTCACATACAAAAATACATGAGTCTTTGGGAAAATTAAATTGCACAATTAGATTAAGGGAAATTATCCGCTCCTTCAGCTTTAGGGTTTTTGTTTGGTCTTTCCTTCAAATTTTTATTCAAGTATACCCTAAAATGTTAGAAATCACATTTTGAAGTAGATAATAGGAAATAGAAAGGAGGGAAAGACTTACTTCGTCGTCTGTAATTGAAACAAGTCGCCACTGACGCCACATAACTTGATGGGGGTTTATACATACTTTAAATCTTAGAGAGAAGTTGAGATTAAGCACATCAACAAGAAGTTGAACATGATCATCACAAGTTCTTCATAGTACTAGGTTTGGGGTAATGATAAGAACTTCAGAGTAGGTCATTCTTCGAATCAAATTGCATATCATTCTTTGGCGAAAAGGGCGGAAAAATGTTGAACAAGTAATTTGGTTTATATGCTTACCCCTTTTGAGGGTAATTTGGTTATGGGGAGAAGGGTAGGTTTATAAGTTTTGAGGGTAATTTGGTTATTTCCAAAGTTTTAAATCGGAGAGTCACCACTTAACCTCTAATCACGAATGAAGTGGACTTAAGTAAATAAGTCAACAAATTAAGGGAAGTATGTGTAATACTTTTTCAGCTTAAGGTGCCGTGACATTATCAGAATCTCCAGGGAGGTCACTGTAATTTACTCCTGTTTTTAATGTAGTAAAAAGACCATTGTTTCGAAGGGAATGGGTTTGAGGTTTGAATCTTTCCTCAAGAGTCACAGAGGAAGCGAAAAATGGCGAGGTCGACAACCAAGGATGCTCAAGCCCTTATTCAGTCTCTTCGTTCTGCTTATGCCACCACCCCAACGAATCTCAAGGTCTCTCTCTCTATACTGTGAAAGGAAGTCGTAGTCGGAAAGCTAACCTTTTCCTCCTTTTTGCAGATAATCGATCTCTACGTGATTTTTGCAATTTCTACAGCTCTGATCCAGGTATTTATTTCCTATAAATGTCACTCGTTTCATCTCTTTGGATCTGCAACATTGTAACACAAGTCAATTTCTGGTGAATTTTTTGTTACTTTTGGTTATACTTCATTTCTTCCCCTTTTTTTATCTGATATCTGGAATTCCAGTTTAATCTCTCACTAAAAGCATCTATTCTACGTGTAAAAAAAATTTCAAATTGTTAAAAGTGTGTTTTAGTGATTTCTTCCCCTTTGCGTTTTGGTCATTCGGTTGTTGGACTCGTCATTTTTTCTTTAAGTTGACTTGTTTAGGCTCTATATTATGTTGACTAATTATTAATATATAATGTGGTTTCATTTGTCTGTGTGTATGTCTCCCCCGCCCCCCGCCC